>NC_079147.1:33173925-33257357 GCF_945859685.1 Eupeodes corollae
TGCCTCGCCTATTTTAAGCATTTTAAATTAAGGGACCATATTATTTGCTTTGTTTATTTGACCATTAATCAGCCTCTGGGAAATCAAAAATAGAAACATTTTCAAAATCTTTTGCTTTAATGCAAATTGCATAAAACAAATATTTAAGTTATGTTCATATCAATCGATTCGAACATACAATTTCTTCATTCCACTACTTTTACAAAAAAGACATCAAGAATTATTTATTTCTGAAAATTGATTGTAAAATTGCTTAACAAAAGTACACGATTATATGGTATTAACCTTCAAAGCATACTTAGACAAAATTCTTTAAATTCACACAGAGTTCTCAATTTTCAAAATCAATTGAAAACAGGAATTTTGTCTAGGTATACATAACAATGGTCAAACATTTAAATCAATTAAATTACATTATTATTGGTTAGGTTTTGAACTCTATGATAAGAAATTTGATACCCACTCAAAAGATGTTATTTACAAACATTTCAACCTGCAAGTACTTCATATTATATAGAAACATCAATGCTTATATTCGTAAAAGATTGAATAAGGAATTTCCGAAATATTTATTGGCCCATTCCTAAATGTACATTGCTTTCAATAAATAGAAAGAAATCCAAGTAAAATATTCCTTAAATACGTTGCTACATACTTTAAATTTAATTTAACCTTATTACAATCAATCAAAAAACAAAATAATTGGGTGTTGATTTGTGTTTTTTAAATGTGTCTTCAATGATGCGAAATGATATTTTATTTTTAACGAAGACAAAGTCTATAGCAACTTTTTGTATGTAATTTCACTAAAAAAGAAAAATTGTCTGAGAAGTGAATTGAAAGAAAGTCCTGACACATATCTTCTTATGAATATGTAACATAAGCCTAGAGCCCACAATATTTTAAAGTCCTATTTATTGCATCCCCATGACAGCGGACATCTTAAGGAAGTTATCGTAATTTACTCACTTTTTACAGGACACATCAGTACACAAAATCATTTATTTCAGGCATTGTATTGCACCATTCTCTTCTATAACACTGAACTCAAAACTGATCCTGATGCCTGCCAGACTTACTGAGTTCTATGTCTTTCATTGCAACTTGCAATTCACCCATGTCCTGAACAATTTCCAAAGTAAGAAAAAATATAAAAATAAAAATAAGCGAGGATAATAGATAGAAGGACGAGCGACACAAAAATAAGATAGTAGGTTCTTGGTAGAAGGTTAAGGCGATTGTTGCGGGCTAAGTTGGGTTTGGGCTTGGGCTGATGCTTACTTCGTTTATCTTATTTTTGGCTCGTGTATACTTTACGATGGAATAAAATTTCTGAAAGGAAGGCAAAAACGAAACGAAATAAAAGAAAAACTACAAGAAAAAGGACGAAAAATACAACAACAAAATAAATGACATCTCAATTTACAAATGGAATAATTTACATTTTTTGCTTGTTATATTTAACTTTAAGCAATATGTGAACTGAAAAGAGTGAGGTATAAAGCAGGAGACGACATCATGGTAAATGGCTTGTGAAGAAGTAATTTTGGTCTATTTAAAGAAATGGCTGAAATCGAGATGTAAATGCAGAATATAAAGTTGTTTTTATTGCAATAAAAATAAAATACAAACAAAAACGAAATTCAATAGAAAAACAGAAAGAAAAAACAAATTCAGATTCGGTTTTTATATGTTTCAAAGAAACATTGAAAATTCTTAACTTAGAAAGTAGTTCGAGCAATTTATCCAGAACGTAGTTTTCTAATTTCATGTGTGGTTTTCTTTCTTAACTGCTTATGGATTACTTATAGTTTAAATATAATGATACATGTAGATAAATTATATATATTAATATTTCCTAAAAGAAGAAAATTAGGATATGTAACTTGACTTTCAGAGTAGGAAAATTGATACAACTTTTCTATTTAAAGCTGAAAGTGCAAACATATTTTTGTAGTAGAAGTCGAACATTTTTCATTTATAGCTTCATTCATGAAACCGCACAGTATTACAAGTTAATACTCAAGGTCTTTTAAACTACATCTAAAGCAAATAAATTTTAGGAATTAATACTCGATTCAATAAGCATATAATTGTGTTGAATTTTTTTTTAAATATTAACATTTCTACGGTAGCACAAATAAAGCAATATTATTTTAGTTTCGTTTTTTTGTAGCACAATTTTTACATTACTTTAAATTTATCAAACAATTTAAGAGATCTAGAAAAACAAAATTTCCTTACAACTGTAATATAAATAACAAAATTATAACTAGATTTTAAGAAAAGAAAAAAATTATAAATGAATGTATTTAAGGGAAAACACTACAAGAAAAAAACCCTCATATTAAACTTAAAAAACAGTATTGCCCATACGCACAAAATAAATATTACGAAATGACTTTATATTGTAAGTTTTGAATGAGATCATAATCTGAAAAAGAACATCTCTCGAAAAAGTTGTCTTGTAATTTGTAAAGAGCGGATTTAATAAGCATGACATTTGGTCTTTTGTGGAGTCTTATAGTAGAATGACAACGAGGCAAGTTAAGTATTAGTTTAAGGACTTCATTTTAATATATCTGAAATTTTTTAATTTGAGTCCCAGCACAATCAAACCGCACTGGTGCTCCATAAGTGAAGACTGGCTGAAATATACTTTCATAAATAAATATCTTACTATGTATGCTAAGGTAAGACTTCCTATTGATAAAAATACAGTATTTTAATTATTAAATTCGTTTTATAGACTGAGTTTGATATGTAACCTGGAAATTTTTTTTTTTTTTAAGTATAATGCCAAGATGTTTACAATTTTCGGACCATGCGATATTGGTTGCTTTAATATTGAGTGTCTTTTGTGGGAGAAAACATTGTTATCCGCGTCGTGTAAATCAAATGGACTGGCATTTTTGGCATTAACTTTAATTTTTCACTTATTTAAGTAAGTAAGAAGTTTATCAAGGGAACACTGTAAGTAGTTAAGTGCGTCTTGAGCAAAAACTCTTGATTCAAAAAGGGCAGTGTCGGCCGCGAACATGGACATTTCAAGACTAGGAAGATCGGATAAGAAAACGTTAAAAAGAATGGGACTCAAAATAGATCCTTGAGGAACGCCAATAAAAATATCAAATAAAGAAGATTTTGCAAAACATTCTTAATAATTTGGATAATTCAACAAAATTAGCTTAAAGATAAGTCTATAGTGCAAAACAGTGTCAAAGGCTTTTTTTATGTCTAACAAAACAAAACCCGTCGAATTTTTTAAAACAAAATTGTTTTTGACATATTTTTAACTCTAAGACTTGGTGGAAGGTGGAGAGACCTGCTCTAAATCCGAATTGTTCAATTGGATACATGCTTACATATGTTGCAGGATTCGGTCTTTTAACACCTTTTCAAAAAGTTTACAAATATTGCTTAGAAGACTTATAGACCTATAACTTGATATACTATCTATAGGTTTTCAAGCCTTGGCAATAGGTATAACCTTTTTTAATTGTTCATTAAAATAACAGTCTTTGATACAAACATTGAAGACAAAAGTTAAAAAAGTTAATACATTTTTTAGACAGTGCTTTTAATAATTGGTTACTAATTCCATCATTTCCATTAGATTTCTTTACTTTCTGGTCTCTAAGCAAGCCTTTTACTAAACTGTTGTTAGAATAATTGTACTGGGTTGAAAAATTACAGAATCTTCGAACTCTAAGCATTTTTCGAGAACAACATTTTCATTTAAATGAGCGGACACTGAATGATTTGAGCGAAGATATTTGCCTTTTTTTCTGCCTAATATAAACATTATTTTGTTCCCTAAGAGAAGGAATAGCTGAACCTTTCTTCTTATATATTTTTGTTGCATTCCAAAAAGGTTTTGAACACTTATCAAAACTGGATAGTAGGTTATTCCACTTTTGATTACGATACACTAAAATTTCATTTTGAATTTTACGATTTACAATATAATTCAAACTTTTCCTTTAAATTCTTCTATCAAACAGGTTTTTAATATATGCCTCTTTCAAAATGCTAAAAACAATCAAAAACGCTGCTTTTAAGGCAAAGTTAAAACTCAAAATATGTCTTATATAAATTGTATGACGATTTCGCTACGTAAACATTTTCTTTCGAGATACAATTTAAATTATTTTAGAATCTTATTCAGTTTCTGGAAATTCTCATTTGTTACGAGGCTTTATTTGGCTGTTTATATGATGTTTTGATCAAACCTTGATTAAATACTTTCATTGTTCAAAAAAATACTTTATAGAATTTATTTCTAGTGCATATCGATTCTAAACTTTAGTTTATCTGTTCTAGTTTTAAAAATACCTTTTTTAACAATATTTTTAAATTCTTTAATATATTTCAAAAATGTAATACAGTAAAATAGTTCGGACAACAGATTTATTACAAGATCAGAACGGGTTTTCTTCTTTATACTGAAACTCATTTATGGTTATGACATCTAAGAACTTATGAAGATGTTTTGAAAATTGTATGAAATAATACAAATATTTCACCTGAATATTGAAAAAAGCTACTTTATTATTTTAGATAGCCCCAAATAGCCTTATATTTGTGTTTTTTTTCGAATGTTAAAAAGTAATATTTGAAAAACCTGAATTGATATATAATTTTATAGTCGGATTTGAATTAAGGCCATCAAAGGGCATTAGAAAACTGCAATTTTATTTGAAGTAATCAGTATCAGCTTATGTTAATAATATGTCATAGCTTTTCGCATTAAATCCAAAAATAAAAATTTAATTTTAACATATATTTATACTTTTATTAAAACACTATCTACGAGTTGGGACCCAAAAGTAACGGAAATCGGGCAGAAAGTGAGGGTAGTAATTTTTCGACCAGGTATGATTTAGGAAGGGGTCTCATGAGTTAGTGTGCGAAGTTCTAACGCAGTTAGTGTATTGTTTCATCCGTAAGAATTTTCACCGTTTTCTATTTTAGCGAAAACGTGATGGCCAATTGTCAAGAGCAACGCGCGGCTGTGAAATTTTGCATCCTGTTAGGAAAGTCTGCTGCGGAAACAATTCTAGTAATTCTTTAGTAAAATTATAGTCTTCGAATGGTTTTATTGTTTTTAAAATGGAGAAAACTCAATTGAAGACCAACCCCGTTCAGGACGCCCCGGAATTGATGAGAACGTTGGCAAAATCGATGCTCTCGTAGGTTACGACCTACGAGAGCAGTGAAAAAAGTGAAATATTATGGAGTTCAATTCAGAGGATTTTATCCAAAGATTTGCACATGGAACCAGTTACAGCCATCTTCTCACTGGCGATCAAAAGAAGCATCAAGTTAATGGATATTTGGAGTTTCAAAACGGCATGACACCATTCGACACCCCCCCCCCCCCTTCTCACCAGATCTGACATTCTGTAATTTCTTTTTGTTTCCCAGACTTAAAAAGGACATGAGAGGAATATTAATAAAAATAAAAGTTATGACGAAATTCTTCTGGTTAAGTACAAAGAATGATAAATAAATTTTCATTTTGGGTAAAATGCAACTTTAAAAATAAAATAGTCTAATTATTTTATCGGATTCTGATTATAGTAAGAAATAATGAATACTGAAATTATAGCTATTGTACATTCATTAAAAAATCAAGAACTTAAAATTAAAACTTTTGGATTTTGGACGTAAAATAAATTGTTTCTAATTTTGTTTTTCTCGTATCTGAAACAAACTAGTCTACAGAATGTATTTTAAAATAAAACAAAATACTCTTCTAAAGTTTAAAGGTATTGTTTTAAAGGGACATGATACATATTTTTAATGATTTTCTTAATTCACCTTCTTTATATCAAAATAGAAACAAACCTTAAAAAAATTAATAATAATATTTTGTGTGATAAATTTGAAGTCAACATCTTTCTTTGTTCTCATAATACTTGAGTTGAAAACCATTTCTTATAAGTTCTTTGTTTATTTAGTAAGTTTTCGTGTTTTGTAGGAAAAATTGTTTTTAAATATTAAATGTAGCAACAATATTTTGAATGTGATAAACAATGTTTTATTTTAATATCTTTTTTTCACGGCATTTTTAGTCTGAAACCAATTTTTATTTTTTGAAAGTCTTTAGTTCTTATACAAAAAAAATAATGATTTGATTTTCCTGAGAACATAACTTTCGTTAATAAAAAAAAACAAACATTCATCTATTCACAAATATTCCAATCAACCATCAGTTCTTACCGGGTCTACCACGATATCTAGAAATTAATTATCTAGAAAGTAAAAATCTCGAATACGAAAATCTCGAAAACAAAATCTAGAATGGAAAAAATCTCGAAAACAAAAATCTAGAAAATAAAATCTCGAAATGTCAAAATCTAGAAAAATAAAATCTCGAATGCAAAAATCCAGAATGTGTGTTTGAATTTTTGAGGCAATGTTCAAAATTCGCGCGAATTTTAAACATTGCCTCAAAAATTTAAACACGCATTCTGGATAACATACTTCTCCTTAACAAACTAAAAGTTGACAAGTAAAGTTATCAATCATACTATTACACATTGCTATACATGCACCTTTCTTATTGTTTGCAACTATTATTCTTCCTCAGAAAATAAAATATTGGGTAAACCCTTGGTGGGTAGTATCCGTGTCATGATGGTTAGTGCGTTGGCTGTCACGCAAGGGGTCTTGGGTTCAATCCCTGCCTGTGCCATCTTAATTTAAAAAATTAATTTTTGCAGGTACTGCCTCTTGCGAGGAATTGGCAAATTCTTCAAGAGTAATTCTTGTCATGAAAAAGTGCTTTCTCAAACTAGCCGTTCGTATTCGGCCTTAAATTGTAGGTCCCTTCCATTCCTGACAACAGTACTCGCACACAGGAATGGTTGAGAGTTGTAAGTCACTAGGCCCTGGTTCACAACGGACTGTTGCGCCACCCCATTTGATTTTTGAAACTGATGTATTTGTTTTTTATTGAGTTTTAACTGTAACAAAAAAAATTTGGAATTTTTATTTTTTTTCGAGATTTTTTTCTATCTCGAATTTTTATTTTTTTTCTAGATTTTTTTCTAGATAGAGTCTTTCGAGATTTTTGTTAATTCTGGATTTTTACGGATTCGGGATTTTTGCGTTCTAGATAATTTTTTTTATTTTCTAGATTTTCGGCATTCGAGATTTTTGGCATTCTAGATTTCGTCATGATCCCGTTCTTACCAATTTCGAGAAGAATTTTTTTAGATTTTTATCTAAAAAACTGTCAATTGGATCACTTATTTTACCACAACTTTTGTTAAACAATTTTAGAAATAAAAGGAACTGTTATATTCATGGTTTGACATAGTTAAAACATTTTCAAAATAAGAAATACTTTGTTAAAAACGAACGACTGAAAAAAACAGTATCAGCCAAAAGTAGTTTTCATGAAACTTTCCATGACCATTGACCAATTCGCAAATTTGAGGCTGTATTTTTTGGATTCCAATTTTTAAGTCTTGAATCGACATTAATATTGACTTTGTCTTCCACGTGGATTCAATTGCTTCGATGCTTGTGTGGCAAGTTGTGACGCTGTCAACCGTTTTAATAAAAGCCGTCCACATCAATATCGTAATATTGTATGAAAAAAAAAATATTAATCATAGCGCAATCTGTTCAAACAATTGTAGCCTCATTTTCGAATAAGTTAATTCCAAAGTCACATCAAAAATCGCACCGTAGTCTCCGGAAAGAAAATATCGGCCTAACAATTTAGGGGTATTTTAAATTGAAAGTTCGGATCATTTAGATGCATTTTAAAAACCCAATCAACTTAATCACGACGCGTCGTTGCTGTTGATTAATTCTCTCTAGTTCTTATTTTAAATGAACTTTAAAGGCCTTAAGAACAATTTTACGGTGTATTGTCGTTTTTAGAGTGCCTACATATCCAAGGATTGACGATAAATTGTAATCACTACTGGTTAAAACAGGAATATTCTCAGCCGTCTCAAGCAATTTACATGGTTTGAATTCTTAAGATCTTTAGCGTGCTTAAAACCTCAAATTTTTTAAACCAGTTTAATTTTTGCTAGTCGATACTACTATGACCCAAAATTGCTTTAGTTTTTCCAACTTTGATTTCAAAATGTTCACCATTTTTATTGTGTCTTCTAACTATGTATTGTAATGCTTTGTTGAAGCGCGTATCATGGATGCATTTGTATTAAAACACAGTTCTTAATTATCAAATGTCAAAAGATGACAGCACCCAAAGTAACAGACGGATTTTTCAAAATAAATTCCCTTATTGGAAAACACTCTTTATTTTGTGTTCCATAAATATGAAGTTGTTTCCTTACCAACTTTCCTGGAATCATGTTATTTCGCTCTCAAACATAAACAAGTTACAAAGCGAACTTAAAACAAAATGAAAATCTATAAAAAGAAAAACTTTGAAAGCCCTCATCGTTATTAAAATGATAACACCTACAACATCATCATCAATCGATACTGCAATTTCCACCTCTAAAACCTGTAGCCACATTTTTTTCTGCGTCAATAAAACTTTCAAGTTAAAAAACGAAAACAAATATCATCGTTAGGTATCGGTTTGTTCGTTGCACCTATATCAATTGTTTGGAAAAATAATTCCCTTACTTGAAATTTTTCATTTAATTAGATAATCTGATGCGACCCAATTAAAAAGCTTGACAATATTGAAAACGAATTGATTTTATCCTGGCAATGTGCTTGCTTCTATTTATATTACCTACTCCTGTTTGTTTTCATTTCCATTTCAACCTGTTTTCTCATTGTTCATTGATTTCCTTTCTTATAGCCTAAACCAACATTGGAAATCACCATCGCCGCCACTACCACCGCCGCCGTCACAGTCACCATCGCCCTCTTACACTCGTAACTGTACACAAAACCCTCGACTTGTCCAGAGCAAAGGTAGATTTTCCTGCATCTAATTAAATTCCTTGATTCTTGATCCTTTGCACGCGAAAACTTATTTACCAACGGTAAGTTGCAATGAAAAACAAAAACAACCCAAAGCGATTACTGTTGTTCTTTAACATGAAAAGCCATCTTACTTTTAAACGTAACTTATAAAAAGAATTTACATAGGTTAAGGTACATAGCTTGATATATGAGAATATTGTGGTTCAGGCCATATCCAAGCCAGCTCCAGCTCCATCTCCAACTCTAGAACCAGCGGCATAAATTAATTATCTTTTCTGTTTAATTATGTTTTGTTGTTATGTTGTTAACTATTTTTTACAATTCTTAATGGTCTTCTCCTCGCTCGCAGAAGCTGAAGGATATTACACAGAGATCGTAATTGCTATATCGGTTTCTCCTCCCCAGCAAACTGACCGCTCTCCCGTCTTCTTTCTCAAAATGATGGGAATGAGAATGAGAAAGTCGGCCTTGAATATCGATTATCTTTTATACGCCCAGTGACCAATTTAATACTTGAAAGCTCTTTCATAATCAAAAGGGACACACAATATATAAAAGGACTACTATACTTGGATCTGTTAATCAGGACATACATATATAAGCCTGTAAATAAATACAAAGTCGGAAGTCTAGATATCCATAAATATACATTTATGTATAGCTCTACGAAAGGATAATAAAATACAATCAATCAGAAATTGTATCAGTCCGGTTTCAGAATGCATACTCCTCTTGCATGCGTCCGAATAATGTTTTTCACTATGGTCCTAGGCCTCCTTCCTCCTTCCTCTTTTCCGATACCCTTGTATGACAATAATGCACACAGGAAGTCTGTATATAAAGAAGTACCTAGGTATAGTTTATTTGTGGAGGTGTAATTTTTAACACGCGCTGCTTGCAACACCCTTCCTATACCTAACACAACTTACTTCCAGGAAAACTTAACGCAATCAACCCCAAATAATAACACCCACCCTGCCCCTAACAACGCCTCCACTTATCGACACCGATGACAACGCCACTGTTATTTCAAGTGCATGCAGGAAACTATAACCGTTTGAAAAGAGAGAAAATCATGAACATGTGGAACGGCCCCGACCGGCCCCGACCGGCCCGGCCCACCCGACGGCACATCATCGTAGGGTGACAATGCCGGAAACGGAAGATGGGACGACAGACGGTACCTCTATAAAATCTGTGACACATAGGATTTACGGGATATTATGTAAACTTAACGTCGGCTGTCCTCGTCGTCGGTCGTCGGGACATCAGGAGACTTCTATATACTCTCAAACCTTCCTCGTTCGTAAGTTCTTCCTATAAAGTTCGTCTGTTGATACGAGACATGGATTTGTCGTGTATAAAGAGAAATCTGTATTTTCTGTTGACATTTTGCCAAGGAAGAGTTTCACTCACAATAATGTGGTCGTATAAGTTTTTTAAAGGCAAAGAGTAAACTGTAAACACATCCTGATGGGTGTAAATAATTTACGAGAAAGTTAACAGAAGTTGCTACAGCGTCGCTTGCTGCTGCAGGTACAGCTGCAACTTGCACAGTTTTGAGTGTTATGTTGATGTAAAAGATTTGGTTCTCTTTAAAATGTTGTAAGCTCTTAATTTTTTTTTCTGATTTCTTAGCTGACCTTTCTCTCTCTTTCTCTTTGAGTGAGCTTAGGTACCTTGTCGTATATATGGATGGATGATATAAATAGTTTATGTAAGTTAACCACAATGCCAGACTGTTAACTGTTCGGGGGTTTGGGGCTTGGGGAATAACTTACAGCAGTATGGGGTGGGAATATAATGTACCATCATCCCTATACCCTTAACTCCCAAGCCACCACCCAAAATGTCTCAAATGCCAAAAGGCTATGTAGTCTGCTGGATCTAGATAGGTTTTAGCTGTTGTTGTTCGGTTGGGATTTTTTGTTGTTCTTGTTGTTGATTTGTTCCTTTAAGGATTACAGAAATATAGAACGGAAATGTTTGGTGAAGCGGTTTTGGAGGACGAAGAAAGGGAGAAGCTAAGGGCGGTAAAAGGAAGGCGAGGAATGGGGTTTTGAATTCTTAGGCGCCGAATGTTTGGGTGCTGTTAATGTCTGTAATGCAGATGATTTTTTGTTGTTGCTTAGCTGTGGCGATGTAAATATAGTGCATTTGTGTGCGCGCCAAATAAAGACTTCTTTGCTTCAAGCACCCGCCCTCTCTCCCCTTTCATTTTCCTGCTATCTCCACGCTATTGTTTTTATTACTTGACGTTCTGTTTTTTTGATTTTTGTAGTATACCTATGGAATTCAAAGAGCTACCACCCATAATGACTTCGTCTGTCTCCATTCCCGCCACCGCTACCATTGTACCACCCGCCGCGTTGCAACTGGCAGGTCAGGATGCCCTTTCACCGTTTCACCGATGCATATTTTCAAACTAGGACGACTGACGAGTGATATGGGTTTTTATTAATACATATTTTTTTGTTTTATTTTCTGCTATGTGATTTCCATTTTTATAGAGAGACGAAAAAGAAGAAGAATAAAGGAAATATTCAAGGAGTCGAAGAAGAAAGTAATAATCGTCCTTTTTCTCGAAGTATTTTTTGTTTTAAAACTTCTTTCTTTTTTTAAAACTTCTTTCATAGAACCAATCAGTCTGTGTGATGGCTGTGGTCTTGTGTTGTAACGCCGATGGATTTCATACCTAAACACTAACTTCTCTTACATCAACATCAAGACGATAAGAAAAACAAAGTGGGTCTTAATACCCAATCTAGAGTGCACCCATCTTCATCATCTGGGTAAAGCGACAGTTAGTCTAGTAATTGGAAAGTTTTGCTTGTTTAAATACACTCTTTTAGTTTTTCTTCTAGATTTCAAGTCCGTCACCGCCACCGCTGCCGCGCGAAGCCGTTATCGCTCGTCGCGTTTTAAAGCACCCTCTTTTACCTCTGCCTCTTTTTAGAGCCTGCTCATTTTCGTCATACGATGTAATAGCACTGAAAAGGCTTTTTTTTAAACAAAAAGCCCTTTACCCAGTGAACCGACGGAAAAGCTGTCGCACATGCAGCAGTAGCAGCCCAACTAGTAGAAGCCAGAGCCATCAGAAGAACCTAGAAGAGTATAGGTATAGGAGCCGAGCAGGGAGATACACAAATGTAAGGATATATATGAACGAGTACACTGTGGCGTATACGTATCGAAAGGATAACTTTATAGTTTCATTCGTTATAAGGGTTGGAAGTTACATGTTAGTCTGGTTGGCTCGATGGCTGGCTGATTGTCTGACTGTCTGGTGGACTGGATGGCTTTCTGGCTGTCTGGCTGCCTGGCAGAATGACTAAGTGCTGCTGCTGTGATTGTTGTTGGAAGGATAGGGTATAGCTGTGGATGGTTAAAAAATAGGCCTTTTGGGGGGTCGGTCGGGTCGAAATGGATGTTTTATGAGGAAGCTAGACCCAAATGCATTCCCCATGGGCTGACTGTTTATTTTGTTTTTCTGTTTTGCTTTTTTTAAAGCAAAGTACAGGAGTAAAGGGAGAGAGAGGGGGGACATGCAAGTCTAGCAATGCGGGGATCACAGAAGGCAGCCGTGTCGTCGATGGCATGGGGGTTAACTTGGCTTTGGTCATGACTATATTACTCCGTTTTCCAGGCCCTTCCCAGTGTGATATACCAGTGGTTTTTACACCCTACTCACTATTCGTATTGGATATCTTTGCATGACGGTGCTCGGGAGGTGGGGTGGTAAAAAGTCATGTTAATTTATATACGCTTTTATGTAAGTTTGTACGTCATGCACAGCACATATATGTATAGAAATAGAGTGGGTTATGATGGAAATGGTGCCAACTTGCTGGAGTTTAAGTATGGGATGATATCTCCAGTGCCATCTGATGATATGTTTTTTTTTGTTGTTGTTATGTAGATACCGTTTATACTATTTATATTCTTTTTTCTCTAGATTTTACTAGGCTTTTTTTAAGTTAGAAATTCTAGTTTGTGTGTGTGCAATGTAAACCTACTTTAACCTACTGCAATTCTTCATTTCCTTTCATAGAGAGACATAGGACTTGCATAAAGGTATAGGTTTACAAGGATATCACATCAGAGAGAGAGTAGACAACACCATTGCACCGTGGGAGTAATTTGTTTTGAGATATAAAGGGTTAAGGGTCGATCGTAATAACAGCTAAGGACATACACGACTATATATCTACACTTACTTTTACCTACTTACTATCTGTATGCATAGAGAAAAGAGCTGAAGCTGTACAGAAAAGCTTTTAGTTTGATAGAGAAGTGAGGTAAAAGTCGGTAGGTATAGTTAGGAAGCTACATAGATAGAGCTATGTAAAGAAAGGTATGTTTGAGGCCGATTGAATTCGAAGTAAGTGTGATTACATAAACCGGCTCATCGTCGTCGTTGGCTTGATAAATATAATCTAGTTTTTTTTTTTGTAAAGTTTCTATTTTGAGTGATTGAAAGTTTTGAACTTGAGGTTAATTAAAACATAATTTTTCTAAAATGAAGTAAGTTAGGATAAGTATGCTTCTGATGTACTTATGTTTGCTTTCATAAATACAATACGCCGTATTAGATGGAAGTAATATTAATGAAACATATTTTAATTAAAAAATTCAGGGAACCGGATAGTTTGCATGTCCTTGAAACATATATTATAATAAATTTTTAATGAATTTGACCTATGACTGATTTTTGAAAGTCGTTGTAAGAAATCTAAATCTGAATTTCAAAAAAAATCATAAATATTATAAAATAAATCAAAATAAAATAAATAAAACAAAACACAACAGAATCAAGTCAAATAAAATAAAATAAAAAAGAATAAAATAAAATAAATTATAATGAAAAAATAAAATAAAATAAAATAAAATAATATAAAAACAAAATAAAACATTTAATGAGATTAAATAAATTTAAATAAAACAACAAAATAAGAAAGTGATAAAATATCTTATAAAAAGATACTGTAAAATTGTTAAAGTATTGCCAAAAATATCTTGATGTTACATCTCAATATTTAAAAACAATTTCGCAATGAAAATAAATTCTACATTTGTTATTAAGATCAAGTAAATTATTTGTCAAATATTTCAAAAACGCCAAATTATCAAAATCAATTTTTTCCAATTGTTCCAAAATATTTTGGACTTGGATTAACAAAGCTTTTTTTTAACTAATTCTATCAAAAGTGCCTTTATCCATCAATTGTAAATTTTTCACTTTTACAAAATAATTTGTAATTTAGAACACTTTGTATAAAATTGAAGACCCAAATTTACAGTATAACAATATTTTTTATATCTCAGCGAAATAAAAATAGCAAGTCCAAATTAAAATACAATCAATTTGTTTTTAAACTTGTAAATGTTTGTATTGAGATTGTGAAGCAAGTAAGTTTTATAGCATTGAATTTAAGTGTACTAAAGTAAATGTTTGACTCTTTTGTACACTAGAAAATCTTTAATTTAATTAAAACACTATTTTCTTAACACCCTTGAGTGTACTCAATTTTACCACCTTTACTTCCAAAAATTTTATTGACGAAAAATCTAGAATATTATTACTCGATAACTTAACCTTAGCATATCTGCATTTTTCTTAGGAGAAAGATCCTTCTTAACTATTTTGAATAACTTAAAATTAATTCAAAAATATTATGAATAAAGCACTTTTCAAATTCTAAAAAATTCGTTAAGATTTTAAAAATATTTCAAGTAAATTCAAAAGTCCTACCTTTGAGTATATCCCTCCAGATCGGCGATGTGAATTTTAATTTACTTCACAAAAAACACACACTTTAGAGAATGGAAAAACTCTAAAGAAATTTTTGAATTTCCTTAGATTATTTTTTTTTTTTTGAAATTTCTCTACACTTTCACTAAAAATTACAAACTATGTTTGAAAATTGATTTTATTGCATTTTTTTTCTAAATTTAATTTGAGATCTTTTTGGACTTAATTGAAATCACTTTCTTTTCTACTGTTTGAGATAAAAAGATTTATTTACAAGAATGAAATTCACATTTTGCTCGAATTTTGTTTTTGAAATTTATTTTTAAACAACGCGCCAATTTTTATGTTTTCAGTTAAAAATCTTGAATTCAAATTCAATTTCGAATTCTAACTTTTCAATGTGTATGCGAGAGAGTCATTATTCTTTTTCAGTTAAAATCCAAATGACTTTCATTTGTAATAAAAAATCTTTTTATTTGCACAAAAACGAAAACGAAAACAAAAACCACACAAAATGTCACACACAGAAAAAAACAACACTTTTTATTACTTCTTTTGTCTTGCAAAAACTTGATCCTTTTTACGTTGATTAAATACCAAAAAGCATCCTTACACCACACGCATTCGAATTCCAATCCACAGAAGAAAAAAAACACACACAATCACTTAACTAATTCTATACAACGATATGAATATCACTGATGTCCTGTTTCCTTAAAAACAACAATATCAAATTTCCATGTAAATTTACAAATTGTAATCGAAATCGAAGTCGAAGTAAAATGTGTAAATAAATTGTTGAATTTTACAAGATTTATAATTGGCTTGTAGATGTAGAATAATGTAGGTTGGTTATCCTCATCATCAGAAGTAAGGATGTAAGAATGATGATTTTATGTGTGGAATAACAAGACTTAGTGTCATCAAACACACACACAAGAGATGTAGAATAAATTGCGTCCTTACTGTAGGAGCATTCGCGTTCAACTAAACAGAATCTGATTTCGGACTCAAATAATACCTGATCCTGTCTCTAGGATGGAATTTTATTATTATTTTCGTTTTTCCTTCTTTTTTCGTTGTTTTATTGTGTCGTCGTTGTTGTGTCCTAGTGTGGGGCTGGTGCTGGGTTTCACTTTGGTTCGCTGTGTATGTTCGCTGTTGCTGTTGCTATTGCTGCAGGAGTAAGACCGGGTTGGTTATGGTACCTAATGGTAACAGCGCAGCGGAGGGAGGAAGTACCATTTCAGTTTAGCAGAACTGAACACTACACCATGGTAAAAGGGCAATAACAGCCATGAACATAAACAGAGAATATCTAGTGCAGTGGTAAAGGACATGCAATGTTGTATAGGGAGAGGAGCGAGCGCGAACTACCAACAGCTACCAGGACCTGCTACTGCTATTCAAAATGAATGCACACACAAAACCCAAATGAAAATAAAGTCAAAGGAACGACAGCAACAGCAACAGCAACAGCAATAGCAACAAATGAAGAAGTCGAAGTGAATGTAAGAAACACACACACATACGAAAAATTTAGTGGTGCGCACATACACTTGCATCATCCTCGCTCCAACATAAAATTTGGTTGCATACAGAATCCTGCCTTAATATTGCGCTCTTTAACCATGTAAACAGCAGACTGTAAGCTAAGGACCAAAAATGTTGCTGGTCAGGACTCAGTTATACAGGATCTAAATGCATAAATGTGAGAAAGAAAGAAATGCACTCATATTCTATACGATGATGTTGGCTCTCTTTTAACACTACTGTTGGACGTAGCTGGTATCCCCCAAAAAGCTGATTCCAACTTGGTCGTTGTTATAATAACTAAGCGCTCCTGCAAGTACAAAATAACGATGCCACACGATTGACGACGCCTCTTTCCAAAACAAAACACAGTGTACTCTCCATACCATGTCGTACATGCATAAAAGTTAGTGGTGTAAAATGAACACTGTAAATGCAAGGACATACTAACACAGACACATTTGTGATAAAACAGGAGCACATTTTAACATGTATTCTCTGTAGTTCCAGTTTTAGCAGTTGGTTTTTCCTTTATAACACTTCTCAGCCCCATTGCAAACTAATACATTGACAAATTTCTCTTTAAAGTGAATACTTTACTATATGGGAATGGGATATGCATCTCTTATGCATTTGATTTTAAAGTGTGTTCTTATATGTAAGATTTTCTCTTAAAATGGTTTGGTTTATCTGTTTTGTAAAATTAAAAATATTAAAATTCCCAAAATGTGAATTTTCGAAAATTTCATCAAAATATGTATATATTTTAGTAAAATCAGAATTTAGTTTTTAATAGCAAATGAAATGAATATTTTCATAACAAAAGTTTATATTTATTTCATTGGGGTTTCAACTAACAATACTGTTAACAAGTGATGTACCTCACATTGGGCGCCACTTTAATTCACAATTGAGAGTCTTATAGCTTAAATTGAAATTTTCAAACCACACTAACACATAATAATTTTAGAGTTTTGTCAACGTGGATTATTCTTATTCTTAATTATACTTAAAAATTAAAAAAGTACCAATAATATTTTCCATAACAATGAAATAGTTTGATTTCGAAATCTATTTTTGTTTACTCAAAATTTGTATTTCTTCTATAAACAAATACAAATTGGATAAATGAATTCAATTTCAAGTCAATGTCTTCTATTGTTCACGAGATATGGAGAACCGAACATCAATTTTTACCAAATTTGAGTACTATTTTTGATAGATTGTATTTTTTATAAAAAAAATTTTTATAAAACTTACTGTATGTCGAAAACAACATTTTGTGTGAGATGAAATAACTTTGAAGCCAAATTTTTTAATTTTGGAAAAGATATCTGAGCTGAAAGTAAATTTTTACCAAGTTTTAATTTTTTCTATTTTTTTATTATTTGTTATAAAACTCGATTTTTCTCAAAATTCTATCCAATATTGAAAATAATTTTTGTTATAAGATAATATTAGACTGAAGGTGATATCTTAAAACACTAAAAAGGTATTTGAGTCGAAAATCAATTTTTATAAAGTTTTGTTAATTTTGTTCAGGTTTATAATTTTTTGTAAAACAAAACTGTCCATTAGATTTTTCGCAAACATTTTACTGAATATTGACAGCAATATTTTTTTAAATTAGTTTAAAGCCATTATTTTCGAGGTGACAAATATTTGTTTTCTAATTTTTTTGATTTAAAAAAAAAAACCGTTAATTGGAATTTTTGACAAAAATATATTTTTCTAGTACCACGTTACAATATCTAATATATACAATTTTCCTGTCACACCGTTAGATGCCATACTTTACCGAAACGGCTCAACCAATTTCAATGAAATTTTCCATATACATTCGGTAAGTCTGAGATTAGGTTTTTATCTATTTTTTATATTCCTAAGTGCTATCGTTTAAAAAATATTGTTAATTTAATAATTTTAAACTCGGTCAATACCTGCGCAAGTGATAGTAGATCAGTTATCCTTTCCAGGGGCTGTAATTGTTTATCATTTGTTTTTGTGTTATTCATAGTTTTATAAGTTTAGACACAAAGGTTGTGTTGTTCGTCAGGAAATTTACAATTACCTGCACTTAAGACATTACTGGAACCATTGAATGGTTTATTTATCATCGCAGATCCAGATTCTAATTAGTGTTTTCAAATGACATCGTTTGGAGCAACAGAAATATCAAAGAATAATGCTATAAACAATGGTCAACAATTTAATTCAGCATTCAAAATCAAAGGCCAAATTTATCACAAAATGGGCTCATTGCTGCCAATGCCGTACGAAGCACCCATCTGTTGGAGAGTATATTCGAAGATTTAATGCACCTGTTCTTGACGATGTTGCTGACATCATGGCTGCCGATCGTACAGCTACGCGAGAAATCTAGATTCGCAGGAGAAATAATAATCTACAGTTTATCGCTGATACATACCGTACATATGATGCTCTCCAATATCCGCTACTGTTTTGGAAGGGACAAGACGGGTATTACATAAATATGAAACAACTAGATCACGCAACAGGTGCCCAAACAACAATGTCAACTCGAAGGATTTGTATGCATGTCAATTGATGACGCGATCAGAACAAAGTTATTCTACGATGTCGAGAGCTTGTCAGCAATTTATGGTCGACAACTATGTATATAAAGACTGAGAGCGGACGATTACGATAATTGAGATTTAATCAAAAAAAGCTGCTTGCGGAAGAATATATTCTCCTACAAGACGCTATCATGACCAACGCCGTACCGGCTGCTCAATCGGTAACTTATCATTCTAACATCATCATATATAGGCAGTCCACGCCATTTGCAAGAATATGTCCAGGATGCTCTGACTTTCGTACGTAGGTGGCCGTGTTTATTTATCATGTTCACGTGTAATCCGAAATGGTCGCAGATGTAAATCTCTACTATTGCTTGGTCAAAATGCAAAACATCGTCATGGATGACATTACAGCACGTGTATTCACACAAAAATTGACGTCTTTGATAAATTTGATTACAAAATAACATGTAGCGTTGAATGGCAAGAGCGGGAATTACCTCATGCTCACATTTTGGTTTGGTTAGTCAATAAAATACGTCCTGGAATCGACAGTATAATTTCTGCAGTAATACAAGATACCCCTACTGATCAAATGCCGTTTGACGTGATGGCCCATTCGGCAATCTGAATAGTTATCGTCTTGCATGGCAGATGGAAAGTGTACTAAAGGTATTCCTGAAAATTTCACTAACGATAGGATCACAAATGTTGATGAATATAAAACACATCATAGAAGAAATCCCGATAAAGGTGGACAATCATTTGTTAAAAATATCAAAAATGCAGACATTTACATTGATAACCGTTGAGTGCTCCCCTATTCTGCTGAGTAAAACATTTAATGCTCATATTAATGTTGAGTTCTGCAGTTCAGTGAAGAGCATTCGGTAATTTTGCTTCGTAATTTGAACCCACTACGATTGTGCAACTTCACGGTATTGGTAGTTTCAAAATTAATAAAAAATGTTATCGAAGCCACAGTTCTAAAAACGATCGAGTTTGTTTGTATTGGCGAAAGATGGGATCACAAAAAATATTGCACGTTCTGTTGCATTAAGGGATTGATAAAGTTTCTAGCAAAATATTCTCTAGAAATTATTTATAAGACAAAATAACGTTTGTCGGGTCAGCTAGTATAATATTCAATTTAATTCAAGTCTCTAACGGTAAAAGTATTATAAGGGTGACTTTTAAAAGCTATAGTTAAGTTTTTCAGAAAAAAAAAAAACAAAAAATATAATTAAAAAAAATGCATGAAATCTTTATTTGAATCGATAAAAAGGTCCATATAAATTAATGTTTGAAGATTATTTCATTTAAATGTTGACCTTGACTGTGTCTTAAATGGTCAATCCACTTAGCCCAATGTTGGCATACTCTTTCCAACATTTCGGCTGGTATTTTATAATAAATGCTTCAATGTTGTCTTCCAATGCGTCAATCGAAGCGGGCTTGTCTGTATAGACATGAGCATTAACATAATCCAACAAAAAAAAGTTTAAAGGCGTTAAATCGCACGATCTAGGCGGCCAATTGACCGGTGCCACACGTGTTGCGTCCCATTGTTGCACGTGCTGTGTGGCATATGGCACTGTCTTGTTGAAACACGTGTCAAGCAAGTCAAACTCTTGCATTTTGGGCAAACAAAGTTGGATATCATCTCACGGTAGCGCTCACCATTCACAGTTACGTTACGATTCGCATCATCTTTGAAGAAGTTCGGTCCAATCATGCCATTAGCCCATAACCGCACCAAACTGTGACTTTTTCTGGATGCATTGGCAGCTCTTGCAATGCTTCTGGCTGATATTCACTCCAAAATCGACCATTCTGCTTTATTACGTACCCATTAAGCCAAAAATGAGATCGTTGCTGAACACATTTTTTCGGAAAAAAAGTGGATCTTCGGCCAACTGTCCAAGTGCACATTCACCAAAAATTTAACGTTGTAGTAGGTCATTCGACTTCAATTCTAACACCAGCTGCATTTTGAAAGGCATCACAACTAAATTCTTCAGCATAATTCTTCACGTTGTTGAGTTACCGAGGCCCAATTGCTGCGAATGGCGAATAACAGATAATTGATGGTCGATATAGCTTGCATATTATATTCTTTAGTTCGCACTCTACGTAAGCGTGTTGGTGGTTTAATGTCCAACAATGCAAATTTGGTGCGAAATTTAGTCAAAAGGCCCGAATAGCCGATTCAGTAAGTCGATTAAACTGACAATAAAACGGAAGAAGAGCGCGATGCACTTTCTTAACAGAGCACGCATTTTTATGATAAAATTCAATAATTTGCAAGCGTTTTTCGTTTGTAACACGATTCATTGTTAGATTATATACCAAATTGAAGATGTTTGACAGTGAAACAAAAAATGAAAAAACGTGCGCCAGCTGTTTAAATTAGTGTTGCCAAAAAGATAATAGCAAAAAAATCACCATTCATTTAGGTCTAGGTTTAGGATGGACGTACGAACGTACGTCCACACGTACACACGCGGGCATAAATGTCTCTCTAAAAATCTTTTAATTCGACTCTAGGGACCTTTTTTTTCAATTCGACAAATCGGGTCCATTACAATAATTCCTATGGGAAATTAATATAAAAGAGAATGCAATGAGTCAATATTTTTTTTTTAAAGTTTTCATTTTTCTGAAAAATTAACTTAAACCTGATAACAATATATTATAAAATAGTTTCATTTCAAAATCTATTTTAAGTAGTAAGTAAGATTTTTTACCGAAATCAAAATTTTACGACTTTGAATAGCATTTCTTAAAATCTTCATTTCTTATAAAAACAAATACAGATTGGATTTTTCTAAGAAAATTTAGCACAGAATGGAATTATTTTGATGTCAATACCTTCATTTATTTACAAGATATCGAGAATCGAACATCCTGTTACCAATTCAGCGTTTTCTTTTTTGTGGTCTTAAATATTTATGAACAAAATTTAATTTGGGTTTTTATAAAAATTGTATTGAATGTCGAAAAGAATCCTCGCTAAAAGATGGAATTAGCTAGTTGGAAGTAATAACGTCAATTTATAAAAAGATATTAAAGTCGAAAATAAATGTTTACCAAGTTTTAGTAATGCTTCCTTAAGGTTTTATTTTTTGTAAAAAAACTGTTAATTCGATTTTTCTCAAAATTTTAGCAGATGTCAAAAACGTAATTTTTCGTTGCACAAACAATTATTTTAAAAATAAAATGAGTTTTTGTACGTAAAATATTGTTAAAACCATTTATTGATTTGTTTTCCAAAATTACTCGTATATTGGTTTAATTTCACATCACATAATTTAATAGAAAATTTAAAAATTTAAATTTTGCCAATTGTTTTTTTTATTGAATATAAAATTATAATATGTTGAAAACTTAACTTTTTAGTATAGTATAAATATGACTGGGAAATGATTCATGGATTTAAACGAACTATTGAATGCACAATCCACTTATTTCGATAGAGAAGATCAACCGTTCAGAAAGTGTTTGTGTGCTAAGTAAACGCAGTCGTTTTCAGTCAATACCTCAGTGACAACTCATACACTTTGTCAAATGTATGTAAATAAGCATTCAGGAATATTTATATAATAAACGTAGGGCTAGGAAAAGGATATATCAATCCAATTCAAGGATTCAGGATAATTTTCAAGAAGGTTGAATAATGTAGGGATGTAGGCATTATTAAGTTCAGGTCGGACATACCTAAAATGATAGTCCATTTTTTTCATATTCACAGCATACAAATGGCGAAAACGGCAAATGTCGGTTCTGCTTACTTTATAAAAGTAAAAAAACTGAGACTTACTACGCAAAACTCAAGACACGTTATTCTTTTTGAACATAGAAACAACAGGAGTTCCCGAAAGGGTACTCTGGTATTAACATCCACCAGAAAGCTATTGCAATCGGTCTGATATGTCGAGTTACACATTTTGACATTTCTCGACGTTTAAAGATTTCTCTAATCTTAATCAAAGATTTTAAGAGAGGTTTCTGTGCAAGAACCTAAAAACACGTAGAGATAACTTAAAATAGTCTTTTTTAGAGGTGATAAAATCAAAAGATACAGAATGGAGTTTCAAAAAATGTTGATTGATCCCATTTATCTTACGAGATAAGAACGTTAGCAACTTCAATGTGACTTGATACCTAGTAACTATAATTTTCAACAGAATTGAATTGACTGTTTTTTATAACTAAAAAAAACTGGCATTTTACAAAACCTGTACAAATTGGCATTCTATAAATAGTATAGTAGGAATTTCACAAGAAAACGCATCCGTCGTAGCCAGATTTTTGTATTTTAAAATTGGTACAACTAAAAGAAGATCTTTCAGAATAATAATAAAAAAGAGGCTGGGATGCGACCCACACTGATAACTTCCCATCCCGTCTGTCGATTTGTCTTGCTTAAAAGTTTGTCTATATGTACTCATATCAATTTTTACCAAATTTGCGTACTATTTTTTGTAGATTTTATTTTTTATGAAAAAACGGACTGTTGGATTTTTATATAAAAATTACTGAATATCGGAAACAATATTTTCGGTGAAATAAAAAAAGTTTTAAGACAATATTTTTCATTGTTGAAAAGCTATTTGAGTAGTAAGTAAATTTTTACCAAGTTTTAGTATTGTTTTTTTTAGAGTTTTATATTTAGTGAAAAAAACAATCAATTCGAATTTTTTTAAAAATTTTATCAAATGTTGAAAACAATATTTCTTATAAGATAAAATAAGATTGAAACCCAAATTCCAATTTTTTAAAAAGATATTTGAATCAATATTCAATTTTTACGAACTTTAAGTAATGTTTTTTTAGAATTTTATTTTTAATAAAAAAAAACTGTCAATTAGATTTTTCTCAAAATTTTATCAGATGTCAAAAATATTATTCTTCGTTGCACAAAATTGTTTTAGAGATGAAATCATATTTTAGTCGTAAAATTTTGGAGGTGACAAATTTTTGTTTTCAGTTTTTTTGATTTATAAAATAACTGTTAAATGAAATTTTTCCAAAAAAAATATACTTGTTTGGTATAACGTTACAATAAATTATATAAAATTTAATTCAAGTCTCTTGCGTGTTTGGTTCGTAAGATATTTAGGGTTAACCAAAATTTTCAGCTTTTTTTCAAACTGCTATGGTAAAAAAACCACCCACGCAATTTTCTTGAGAGGCCTTTCTGCATCTTTCTGCCTTATTGTCTGGATAACAAAATTTATTTAAAATCGATATCTCTTTTGGTTCTTGAGCCATGGACAACGAAAAAAATGTCGCGAACGTACGGACGTACGAACGTACGTACACACGCACGCTTAGACATCTTTCTAAAAATCTTTTATTTCGACTCAGGGACCTTGAAACGTCAAGGTCAATTTCACAAATTGGACCCAAAACAATAACTTCCTCTGGGAAGTTAAAAAACGCACAATTAAAATTAACTTCAGCCAAAAAAAATAATAAAATGGACAATTTTCAAGAAGAAATGGTAAGAAAACATCTGAAAATTGAGATTCTATAAAAAAAAAAGTTAATTTAACAATTGCAACTTTGACATATAATGCATTATGGCCCGTTTGTTTGCATATTTGTGTACAAAATATATAGTTTTGTTTTAATCAAGTTAAACAAAATTCACATAGAGTAGGGAGCAATTTTCTTATATGTTGCTGAACTATTCAGTTCTTCATTGTTTAACACGAATCAAACTATCTCAATTGTACTTTATAAGAAACATCGAAACATTATTTGCATTTTAGAAAGTGCTGTCAAAATTAATCAATTTTAAATCTTCTTGTGCGGTGGAAATTCCAACAAGATTTATTTAATCTAAACTGAGTTAAAACTTTTGTGGAAACATAGCAAAACTTAATTTTCTTTTCTATTCTTGCAAACTAAGCCCAATTATTACAAAACTAAATAATATCAACAGTAACAGATTGATTTTTTTCGCCAATGGAAAATACATGATTCCAAATGCACAACTACTCAACGAACACAGCTATGGAGATACAAATGCAGCATCAATCGTACCAAAATTTGAGAACGAAATCACATAAGATCCATTCAAGACTCGTATAAATGTCAAAAACCCATCCATAGTAAGATTCTACTTTAACTTTTATCGATAGTATTCATACCGCGGATACTGTTTTTGTTATTCGTGTAAGATCCTACTACACTATCGAAAGATTTTCTAACAAAACACGGGTATTAACTTTAGAATATTTTTGTTATCAACGAAAAATAATTTTTTTGTCATTTGGTCAAATATTGAGAGAAATCGAAGTAACAGTCTTTTTTAAAAAGCACCATAAAAAAAACTACTTAAAGTTGTGTAAAAATTGATTTTCGACTCGAAAATTTCAATGTTTTTTTTTAATTTTTAAAAAAATCCAATACTACGCAAAATTGGTAAAAACTGATGTTCAATCCAAATGCTTCGAGAATAGATAAAAGTATTGACATTAAAATTATTTATTTCTATGCAAAATTATATTTAAGTAATACAAATGGTCTCAGAAAAATGCATTAAAAACTTTCAAAAAATCCTGCTAAAAGTAATAAATGTGGTTTTGGACTAAAAATGTCGGGAATTAAACATGATACTGAAATCAAAATTATTATATGGCATGTTGCTAACTTCCAGTTAAATTTTTTCGAAAGCCTAAAAATACAACAAACTCTGTTAAAAAAGGATTCCGACTTTAAACTATGTTTATTTAATCTTAATTAAAGATTTTTTTTGTTGATATTTAAAACATAAAAAATGTATGTAATTCTTAAAAATAAAGTATGCTATATTAACAATAAAACGTTATTCGCAAAATGGCAACTCCATATTACGTTTATGGAATTTTCAATGGTGAATTCGCCTACGTGGGGCTGTAAGTACACAAAAACTTCTTAAATTGTATCTTCAAAGTCCGGAATCGACAGTGGAACATTGGCAAACTGACCGCGATCACCAGTGGCACATTGTGATCACCTTTTATAAGAAGATTGCAATTTTTTCACCAACGCCGCCGCGCAGTCTTGTACAAAATAGACGCCTTCAAAAGTTATGCACACTGTGGCTACAAAATTCTCACCATATTTTTAATGTATTTAACTATTTCAGTACTGTTTGAAGTGTACATCGTTTCGTTTTTGAACTTATAAAAAGTCAAAAATTACAGCTCCGAAAGTGAAACTTCTTATTGGAAAATCTCTTAGTTGCATTCCTATGATATGAAACTTATACTTCGATGGCAATATTCAACTTATTTTCTTATCTATTTTTTTTAAATTTTATTTTTAACTATGAATATTTAGCCTTTGATGAAAGACAAATTTAATTCTTTTATTTTATAGCTTTAAAATGTTAGCACTATTTCTAAACTGGATGCAGTTTATCTTTTATTCATACTTTCATACTATTTTATAAAATTTCAATTGTTTTCCTTTACAAAACTAAAGTGAATTTGACACATTTATCTTTAGAAAACAAAACCCTTTAGTTAAATAATAAACAACTCCAAAACAAAACTTTAAGAAAATCATCGTATTTTTATTTAATAATTTGTAATCGTGTACGTACAAAATACATTACTCTTATGCCACTCTTCTAAACAAAACCTTGAAGGCCAAACAAACAATTAAAATGGATTTGAGTCCTTCCTATAAATCCTATAAAGCACGTGTTTTGTCATCATCATCGCCCGCCATATAAAATTCAAAATATTGTGCAGATATCTGTTTTGTGAATTGTCTGCAAAGGCAGAGAATGCCTGATGAAAAACAAAGTGGAAAAAATAAACGAAAACTCAAAATCATGGTAGCAAAACAAAAGAAAATATCAAAATAAATTACTTTTGCCCACCCCCAATAAAAAGCACTCATATAGTCGTCCTGCATACTGTACACGATGAATTTTTGAATTGGAACACTAAAGCACGTGTTTTCTTTTTCTGCCTTCCTTTGAAAAGCCTCTCTCTGACATTCGCTCGTTGAAAGTTTGTTTTGATTTCGTAAAACATCAATGCATTCGTATCTAGTCATCTCACTCGCGAGTTAAAAAGCCTCCCCCAAAGAAAAGAGCCATCGTCCTTTTGATGCAAATGGAAATGAAAATGAATTGCATTTGGTGTCTAGACATCCTGTTTCATTTCCATTTGGTCTCCATGTTGCAGAAACCTCGTGCTAATGTTTGATGCACCTTGCACATCAACAATCAGCCCCCTCCAATCCAAAATAAGTTCATATTGTAAAAAAGGACCTTTTTTAGAAAACATAATTTCATGGCAGTGGGACGGCGCGTAGCGTGATGTTTATGCAGAAGTGCTCCCCTTCTTGGGAGGGGAACATTGTATCTATTACTAAAACAACCCTTACGACTTGGCGACGTTGGAGTGGGCGTTTTCACGGCTGCAAGGACAACAACGACGACGAATGCTCTGCCTCAATACAACAACGATTGCGCTCCTCCTCCCGACCTTTGATGCTTTTCATCAGGCTCTTGTGTTGTTGGGTTAACCTCCCGGAAAAGGGAACAGGAAAAAAAAGTTCCAACGAAGAACTGATGGGGAAACAGCGACGGTTATGTTGTACTTTGTGCTGTGCGGTTGTTTCTTGGATTTCTGTGCCGCATGCATGCTTATTGCGCATAAATTGGGAGGGAGGTATTACGTTGACAGTGCGACCTGGCGTTGTTGTTGGTGGAGATGCACCGATTTTAAGGGTAGGACCAGGATACACACCCCTAAATATGATGGAACTGACTGCACTATGCCCATTTGACCTCGGATTTTGTGTTATATGGCATAAGGGTGCGCGGTGGTGTATAGTGATGTTATGATGTGATGCCCCATACGATGGGTGTACCGGGACCTGCTCTGTTAACGACTGACATAGTGTTGGGAACGATGTGTTTATGGTGTAAAAAAGTAGTTTTTGTTTTTATGTTGGGTTGCCTCTGACATTTTTTTTTTTATTATTTTATGTTCACGGAATAATGTTTCTCTCCACCCATCGAACGTGGGGTGCTAATGTTGATGTTGCAGACACATGCTGCCAGTGGAGGAGGGTATCATCAGGATATTTGGAATAAGGGGAAATGTGATTTTGTTTTGCTTCTTTGGGGATTCTTTAGATATTATGCTGGAGCATATCGATGTTGACTATGCGGCAGGTCAGGTCGACTCGTGCGAATGCAGGAAGAGATACTTTAAGCAATTTGATGAGATTTTAGGATATTTGACGACGAAAGTAGAAGAGTTAAGATTTTAATTAGATTTCGTTTTCTTTTTGTGTGTTTGGACTTATTTTATTAGGCTACGAAATGGAAGGAAAATGAATTTTAGTAGTACCTCCAAAAGAGATTTATTAAAAATTGTGTTGAAGGCTTATTATTTTTTGAAAACATTGAGTTGTGGCTGTAATATTTATTTAATAATAGAATTTAAAATTGTTATAAAGTTTTTGCTCAAAACATTTCATTTTGCTCTTAAATAAATGAATAAACAGAAAATGGTAGGAAAAATTAAATTATAATCCCGATTAACGCATGACTTATGGAAAGAATATATTATCTACTTGTTGTTTGGCTCGGACAACTTGAATACTGTTGAGCTAAATTGAAACTTAAATGATGTTATTGAAAATATCATAATATTATTCGCAAGTCCTAAGAATTTTTAAAGATTATAATTATCTATATCAATTGATTAGTTACGTAAATTTTTATTTTCCAAATTATGTACTATTAAAAATCTTATCTTAAAAGATGGGTAATTGTATTTATTAAGGGTTAATAGGTTTTTAGTACAGCAGCTATGATAAGATTGATTTTAAATTATGAATTCGACTCTCTGATAGTTTGCTTTATCCTTAAGAATAGATGACAACCCAAAATGACACATTTGTACGCTTATGAAAGCAGTATGAAAAGGAATACAAATTAGACTCTTCAAAAAAGAAAAAATAATGTCCTGAGTACCTATTGGATGTTATCACCAGATCCATTTATTTTTTTGTCGAATGAAAAAAGTTTTACCGTTTAGAGAGTTTGTAAGAAAGAACACGATACAATTTATATCAAACTAAAATTGTTGTTCTAAGGGTTAAATGTAACCATTAGCTGGCTTCTGTAATGGTTTGAATGAAAGTCTTACTACAAAAAGTCCCGTTGTAATGTGAAAAATTATTACATAGAGATGTGGTTGACGTTTTGGTAAAGGTTTCATAGAATAACCTTTTCAATCAAAATAATTGGATTGTTGTAAAGGATTTTGGTAAGATAAACAAAGTCAAGACAACAAAAAAAGTACCTCAGGGTGAACATCGTAGGTTGCCACGAGGTATACAAGTCTACAAAATTTCATGCATGTCATTAGAATGCCATCAGATAGGTCATTTATAAAATAAGGAACAAAACTAAAACTAAAATTACTTCCTTATGTGATTAGTATGAACGCCCAATATCTATATGCACCTTTAGCCGAGAGACGACAACCGAATAAGAGCTCAATAATAAGGACTTAGTTCGCTTTTGTTCTTCATCTCCTCCACACTGCTTGATGGCAAAATTACGTATCATGTTAAAATAGTTGTATATCATAATTGAAATATAGTAAGTTTATAAGTAATTATGAAATGAAGTGAAATGAAAACTAAAATTTTTTTTTTTTTTCGGAACACAACACTATGCAACTTTAGACTTACTGAAAAGGGATTAGAGATATTTAATTTCATAGTAACATATTTTGCGCTTAATAAAATTTGATGAAACATTCGGGTATGTAGCCATTTTCTTATAATTTAAGAAAAAAATTAGTCGTGAAAATGAAAAAGTCAGTGGAAGTTAATACATCAGATACAAAAACGTGTTAGATACGAAGGACATTTCCATTCCGGCAAAAATTTCCTTAACGTCATTCCCATAAGCAAATATCATTTTTTTAGTGATTTTTTTTTCGTACAATACGTGAATTTTTCAGTGCAATGAGGTTAATGCGCTGGACTATGATGACAGAGGTCTTGGGCTCGAAACTTGCCTATGCCATATGAAATTTCTTTCACGGGTATTGATTCTTGCGAAGAATTGACAAATTCTCCAAGAGTTATTCTTGTCATGAAAAAGTGGAATGGTTGAGAGTTGTAAATCACTAGGCTCCAGTTCTTAACGGACTGTTGCACTTGCCAATTTATTTATGTAGTTGAATTTTCATACGGACCAGAATCATTGTCTTCAGTAACATCAGAAAGCGCTATTTGTAATTCTGAAAAGATAATATTTACTGGCTTATATTTTAACTTTTTATAGCCTGAATAATAAAAATGTTAATTTTTACAATTTGATTTAAAAAACATAGCATGCAAATATCATAGATAGTTGGAAGAACTATTTAAGTTGAACTTTTAGGGAATGTACTAGATTTTTAGAAAACATTGAAGTAACTCCAATATCTTTTAAAGCTTTTAATGTATTCTTTTAATTTGAAAAATAATTAAATGAATTTTGCATCTAAAAATATAAAAAGAAATTACTTTTCAAATAAAGGCTTTGTATTTTTAAATTTTTAAACTAATTAGCCGTTTGTATAGTACCAAGGAGGCTTTAAGGCAATTTTCAATTTAAATTTATGAAATAATTGAGAAAATTGTAGTAAATATTTTATAATACATATATTTATAAAAAAATAAATGAATTAAATTTTATTTTTCGTTGCACAAAATTGTTTTGGAGATAAAATCGTTTTTTATACTTATGGCTTGGTATCACGTTACAATATATAATATACAATTTAATTCAAGACTCTAGCGTTATTGGTTCGTGAGATATTTAGGGTTAACCAAAACGTTTTTTTTATTTAACTGCTATGTTTAAAAAACCACCCACGCAATTTTTTGAGGGCCATTTCTGTATATTTCTGCATTATTAGGTGTATAAAAAAAAATAATTTGAAGTCAACATCTCTTCTGGTTCTTGAGCTATAGACGACGAAAAAACGCCGCGAACGTACGGACGTACGAACGTAGGCACATACACACAGACATCTCTCTAAAAATCTTTTATTTCGACCCTAAGAACCCTAAAACGTCGATATATTTCAAAATGTTCATTTCGACAAATCGGATCCATTACAATAACCTCCTATGGGAAGTTAAAAGAGTAGGAATACACTGATTAAATTATTGAGCAGATTAAACTTGGGAGAACCAAAAAAAAGTGTGTTTCTTATAAGAAAGTATACTCATAATTCTCGTTAATTTTTCAAAAACTATGAAATATTATTAACATCTGGTTTTCAGTTTTTATTACAATTAATACAATTTTGAAATGAGGAATGATACTTAATTGCATACCGAAACAAAAGTTACTTTCAAATTAAATAAAAAAAATTAAGTTAATGTTGGGCTTTTAGCTTTTGAAAATGCTAAAGCACGACTTGCAGTTGTTAACGTTATTTTTAATTATTTGTTTGTCTGTTTTAAGACATTACCTACAAAACTGAGGAAAATAAACCAAAGCATACGATTTGTCTGGAACGAAGTTTTTTAATATGCAGTTTTAGTGCATCTTAAACCAATCACCCTGTATTGAAGTAAATATATTTTTTATTCTATTGGATATGAAGTTCAGTGAGTTCTCTAAAGAAACAAAAGAAAACACGCAACTTTAATAACTTTTTTAACCCGGTATAAAAATTAAGTTAAAATTATTTGCAATCCTAGTACTTATCCTACCCTTTTCTTATAACAAAAGTTTGATTAAGAGTTTTTGAAAATAAAACAACTTCAGAAATTAAATTCAATACAACCTAATTAAGGCATTTTTTAAAACAGTACATTTGTTTGATCTTACCTTTTGACTTTTAATGATATAATGTATGGTACAAATTTTGAAATTACATTTACAACTACTAACTAGATAATTGGTACACAAACAATATATTTTTATGGCTTATACTTGCTACTGGCATTCTATAAAGCTTAACTTCTATTATTTTATAAAAACACTCAATATTTTTTTTTTATCAATATATACCAATTTAAAGAAAAATTATACTGCATTATACGAAAAAATGAAGACTCAATTTAACCTGAACTAGAAGCAAAGGCTTGAAATCGAAGGAAGGTTTTTAATACTGGAAAGCTAAGAGCAAGTATTTGAAAGTAATTTACAAGTATAGGTTATTATTAATAAAGAAAATTCTTGATTTTAAGTTTTGTTCATAGATTGTAAAATTTCGAAAAATGTTGTCAACATTACCATGGCTTAAATATTAAAAATACTGCATTCAATTGTTAAAACTGAACGATAATGAATGGATTACTTGATATTATTTTTTTTATAAAACATAAAACTTATAATTAAAAATCTATTCGCAAACAAAACAAAACTCCACGAAAAGTTTCAAATTCATTGATAAAACTGTTTCCTTTTTTCCTACGAAATATTTAACAGTTTAACAGAACCTTATGAAGTAACAGTTTTCAATAAGCTTTCCCTTATACATATATACAATTATTTAAATAAATAAATTAAAATTTTTAAGTGAAGTGTTTAATATATTTATTAATGATTTTTTACTTTTATCAGAACAACTTTTACATTTTTTCATTTACTAAGTAGCCTAAGATGTTCTTAGGTCGGTTTAACCGTTATTCTGTTTTTATTTGCATTCTTTTATTTATTCATCAAATACATTAACAAAATTTTGATCTAAAATATTAAATGTAATTGATAAAAAAGTTAAGTGGTAAGATATCTTAAGTTGAATTAAGCGATTTTACAGGACAGAAATATAAAAAGAATAAATACCTAATACCACTTACATAAGTCGACTTAAGTGCCCACTTTCCCATTTCGATTTACACAAACTGATCTGGCGGTCCTTAAAAACATCAACATTATGATAACTTACTTACAGTATATGAAACCGTGTTTTTCATAATGACAGCCCTGAAGTTGTTATCAATCTTAGGTGAAAAAAATCGTTTAAAATTAAATTTTAAACCTAATTTAGTAACACGACTCACCTATACATAAATGCATACAAACATTTTTGAAATTGTAAAATCATGGCAAAATTTTAACCGATTAATTTGTTTGTTTTTTTTAATTCATTTCAGATAGTTAAATATAAAAAATAGAATAAATCCAATTATGTTTTAAAATGTATGTTTATAATTTATATTTTTTGTTTTAACATTCATTTCATTTAGCATTTAAAAATCTATCTGTAAACAATTTGTTTTGTATTAAATGGAGTAACTAATAATCTTTGGGGGTTATACTTGACCCTAAACTAAACTGGAAACTAAATATTGAAGTACGGGTTAAGAAGGCCTGTGTTGCCTTCTACGCCTGCAGCAAAACTTTCGGCAAAAAGTGGGGACTTCAGTCGAAGATGATTTTATGGACGTACACAGTCGTAGTACATCCAATTTTAACATATGGTTCGATTTTGTGGTGGCCTGCTCTTAACAAAGTCTATAATATTGATAAGCTAAGAAAGTTCAGAGAAAAGCTTGCGTGGGCACACAGGGGCCACGCGTACTTGCCCAACGGACGCCTTAAACGTTATTTTGAATCTTCTACCAATTGGCCTTTTTATTAAATACATAGTTTCCTGCAGCGCTATTAGGCAGAAGGAATCAAACAGCTGGTTGTCAAAACCTTTTGGTCACAGCAACACAACGAAATTGATTCCCTCAGATATTATCTCGGTAGACACTGAATACTGACTTTGAGCCTTAGTAAGGGTTATAAGGTTATTTTCCCGTCCAGAGAAGATTGGGAGGATGACATCGTGTCGATAGGTTTCGACTAGAGGTGTGTCAATCGTTCATTTTAAAAGATTCAATCGTTCATATGTCGTTCAGTTCAATGATTCGTTCTTTTCAATCGTTCATTTTTGCAATCATTTTGGTATCTGTTTCATTTAGATGCGAATAAAATGGGCAAATTTCATTCTATTCTAATCGTTCACTTTTTCAATCATTTAGGTTTCTGTTTCATTTTGGTTTTGAATGGGAAATAAGCGAGTGGAACCATATGGAACTTTTTGCAATAGAGTGGGTAAGGTTAAGGTACTTAATTTTCATTCAGTTTCGGTCTTTAAAACGATTAGTATTGAAATAATTGATTGATTGTTTCAAAGCTATGTTTAATTCCCATTTTATATCATTTCATTTGAATGAGAATAAGTTGGATGAACGAAACATATTTCTTTTCCTTTAAAACGAAAGACAGCACAATGAAACGATTGACATTGAGAACGATTGATTTGGTTTACTACGATTGCAATCACTCAATCTTTTTGATGAACGGGTCATAAAGACCGAATCAATCACGATTGACACAGGTCTAGTTTCGACACAACCATCTTTACTGACGGCTCAAAGATGGAGTGCGGAGTTGGTTCTGGGATCTTTTCTGAGTCTCTAAATGTAGCTTAATCCTTTAGACTTCCTGATTTCGCTAGCGTTTTTTAGGTTGAACTGTGGAAATAAGGGAGGCATGTAAGATACTTAAACAAAGCCCAAACCAAAACCGAAATGCGTCTATCTTTACAGACAGTCTCATCTAAATTGGTCCAGCAATGCACTACAGCGCTGATTGGATCTCATACTAGGTTGCCTTGAGATCGCCATTTCTACCTACCTAATAATGGGTAATGACAACATAGCTTGAATATACTTAATACCAAAACACTGTAACCTGCAGATTCATGGGCTAGATAAGTCCTTATAGATAACTATATAGATATTTTTAAAGTAAAAATGCTACCCCTAAGTCTAAGTTCGTATCCTTTCAAACATACCTTAGAATATTTTTTCTTTCTAAAAACTGAATATAAAAGAATAAACTTATACAATTTTTGCAAGCAAATAGTTCACAATGAATTAGTCTGAATTATCATAATGATTGATAATGAACAAAATTTTCCAAAAATATATAGATAGGTACATATTTATTTCATCAAAAATTCCCATTCAAATCCTCTTTCCCTTAAACCTCAATTTGTGTGCAAGTGAATTCTTGACAAAAATGGAAGATAACATTTTCGTAGGAACGCTTCGAGTACCTTCTCAGTTTATTGGCAATGGTCCAAATTCAATTCTTATTTTTATTCTTAAAATGAAGTCAATGCTAAATTATGTATCCACAAAATTCAACTCCTTGAATAATGAAGAATATCCTTCTTAAACCAGGATGCAGAATTGTTGTTGGCCCTCAATTCATTGTAATTGTATATTTTCATTAGAGTGTACAAATATTCTGTATTTTTCATTTTTTTTTTAAGAATTTATCTCAACGTCAATGTTGTTCTTTTCAAGTTGTTGATTGCTTGAATATTTTTTTTTCGTTTTATTCAATTTCTTAAGTTTCTTTTTTGTTGAGGAAAATAAATGAAAAGTTAGTTTTTGAATAAATTTTGTTTCAGTTTTTGTTGATGAATTTTATTTGAAGAGAGTAAGTATATTTCAAATTATGAAAATGAGTTTAATGAAGAAGAAATATAGTTTTCTTTTTTTGCAGGCTTATGCGAAACAAAGAGCTTCTATAAAGTAGGCGAAGTAGTAGACGAAGATTCTTAAAAGTTATCATATTCGAAAATGTAATTTTCAACTGAACTTTAAACAAAAGTGCTCACTAAATTTTATTTTAACAAGACTAATGTCGTAACAGCCGCTAGTGCAACGGATTTAATGTGGAGCTAAAATACATATTTCCAAAATTGTGAAGATAAGTATCGTTAAACTAATTGAAAAAAAAGCCAATTTTATTATTGAATGTATCTCATTTTGTAAAAATATTGCACTTTTTCTTTTTATAGTAAAATATTCATCTTCCTGGGAGAACAAATGTATATAAATATATTTGGCCATAAGTTATTTATACATTTTTAAAATATTGCTGCCATTGGTTAAGATCATTAAACTTTATTACTTTTACACTTTAAAGTCCGAACATTTTCATTTAATTTTACATAACATAAAAAGACGCGTATATGCCTTACTGAATTCTTTAATTTATCCTGCTTTTTTGTGGAAGACTTTCTTTTTACTGTTAAACCTTACAGTTTTGTTTAGGATTGTTTTGAACCCTAAGATATTTCAAAGAATTAGTTTGTTAAATTAAAAATGAATATTAGTTGTATAGGGTGTCCCAGCTAAAACGCATTTTCCAAAAATGCAATAACTCATTTTAGAATCATCGAAATATCAAGAAATAAAAGATATTACAAACATAAACATCTCAATTTAATAATGAAAAATAATGTGGGTAAGTATTCAACTACACGGTTCCTGGGTCCTTGAAATTAGTGGTCAATTTTGGGAAAATATCTCTACTATTTCCGCCAAATTAATTTCTTGCTTCATTTGATTGATGTTTTTGGGATTGCTTGTAACTTTGCAAATCCCTATTTAAATCACAGGGGTAGGGTCACATGATCTGTGACAAAAATTCTGGTCACCTTGCTTTTAATATAAGTTTATAAAATGACGAAAGAAAGCAATTCTCGTGATAACTGATCATTTTAAGCATCTAGATACATCGTCCGGAGATCATCTAAAGCTACGTATCAGAAAGAAAAAGGAAAACAACAAACAACTTTCCTTGGAGAGTGTGGGACTTAACAGAAAATCTCAAATCTACATGCGAGAGAGCTTATCGCAAAACAACAAATTCTTATTTCAAAAAGCGCTTACACTAAAAAAAAAGTAAACAACTGACCGCTGCATACACGATGCGAGGAGCTGTTTATATAAAACTTCATCTCAGCGACACAGCTGTTGTAATAGACTGCTGGCAGACATTGAATGAAATTGCCAGACCAAACACTTTATGATTAATTAATTTATTCCAAAACATTTTTACAAAAAAAAACAAAAGTATAAAAAGAAAATAAACAATTAGAAAAATAAGAAGAAAATTATAAATATTTGAATTAAACAATTGAAATTATAGTTTTACCAAATAATGGGTGAGTTAAGGACGATGGTGAGGGTTTTGAGTGGGCGAAAAAATGGGCTGCCCAAGATCGATGAGTTTCGGGATCCAGTCGAGGAATCCGGTGGAAGTTATCTGTGTCTCGGAAAAATGCTTCTCGTGCAATGTTAATGATCAAATGTGTTCACTGAAGGGATATAAAGTTTTTCGAGCAGATAGATTGGTCGAGGTGGAGGGGTGGCAATTATTGTAAAGAACATTATTAAATGTAAGTTGCACTGTGTTTCCGCTTCCGACAGTAAAAATGAGTATGTGTTCGTAGACTTGATAGGCTCTGAAAACAAACTTCTTGTCGGAGTAGTATACAGACAAAACAATAGCATTAACGTTTTGCCTTTAATAAGCCTCTTGGAAGAAGTTTCTCTTACCTGGTCTGATGTTATATTGTGCGGAGACTTTAACAGTTTTATTTTAGTTGATACTAGTCTTCCTGAGGGATTGAGTATTTTTGATTTGCAATCAGTAAATACTACCATGCCAACACATTTCTCAGGAATCAGTTCAACGTTGCTCGATCTGTTCTGGGTAAGTAATAATCAAAAAGTTGCACTTTATGACCAACTTTCTGCACCAGGTTTTTCAAGACATGACCTGATATTTCTTGCATTCGATTTTCATATTTCTTCATATTTTAGAACATTCCAGTACAGGGACTTAAGAAATATTAATTTAAATGCATCAGAACACCAAGATAGAAATGTAAATTTGGAAGCTTTGTATTATATGCATTCAACAACGGAACAAGTACAATTCCTTAACGAAAATATTAAAATCTTGAATGATGCTCATGTTTCTTTATAAACAATAAGAACTGACGTTTCTGGGTCTCCTTGGTTCACTTCCAAAATACGATTTCTTATACAGAAACGTGATGAAGCTTATAAATGGTGAAAACGATATAGACTACTGGAACTAAGACAAGTTTACTGCTCCCTAATTGATAAAGTAATACAAGAGATAAAAGCTACTAAGGCCACGGTTTTTTCTACACGTTTAGGTTCATCTTTGAGCAAGCGTCAGTTGTGGAAGAATTTAAGAGAAATAGGCATTGGTAAACTTAAAGGTGACGCGGTTGACAATATGGATGGCAACGTCTTAAATCGTAAATTTGTTTCGTTACCATCCATTCCCGTTTCCATCAACGTTGAAAACTCAAACGATGTAAGACTGGGAGAGGCGGCCATAACCTCAACATTAAGTTTTGGTGTCACCACCATAAACGACACAAATATAGTAGCGAGCCTTTTATTTTTAAAATCTAATGCTTCTGGCGTTGATGAGATTCATCCCATATTTTTAAAAGTTATTTTCCCGATTCTCTTACCTTACATAACTCATATTTTTAATGACATTCTTACAACAAGTGAATATCCTCCTCAATGGAAACTTGCAAAAGTCATCCCTATCCCAAAAAATTCAAAAATGGATGATTTTAGTTTTTGAAAAATTAGTACAAAGACAAATGAATGCGTATTTAAAACTGGTTTTCGTAAGAGGCATAGCTGTATTACCTCGCTCATAAATGTGACAGAAGATTTGCGACAATCGATGGATGAAGACAAAATCTCGTTTCTAGTTTTACTAGACTTTTCCAAGGCATTCAATTCCGTAGACTTCTCTGTTCTGTGCAACAAACTTCATAATGAGTTAAGTTTCTCATCCAATGCTGTAGATTTAATCAAGTCTTACTTGAGTGGAAGAAAACAAGCAGTCGATATAAATAAAAATTTATCTGAGTTTTTGTCAACTACTAGGGGAGTTCCACAAGGGTCAATTTTGGGTCCACTCTTGTTTTCATTGTACATTAACGCAGTAGTATTTCGTAGTATTGTAAAGTATGTACTGTAAAATCTGTATGTACGCTGACGATGTGCAGTTGTACCTAAGTTGCAGAGTCGGTCTGATTGAACATCATGTAGCTTGTATAAACGAAGATTTGGAGAGTATTTCACGTTGGTCTCAATCTCATGGCCTCCTATTAAACCCCTTGAAATCAAACTGTCTCGTTATTTCACGGAAACCATTAGACTTATCCTACTTTCCATTGGTATTCCTTAACAATACTCCAATTATATACTCTTAGACAGCTAAAAATCTGGGTATTGTTTTAATCGCTGCTCGACGTGGGATAATCATATAAATTAAGTCATAGGAAAAACGTATGGTGCTTTACGTTTCCTTAAAGTCTCTCAATCTTTTACCTCTATCAAAACTCGAATTATGCTGGTGAAAACATTAATAGTGCCAATTCTTATTTATGGATGTGAAATATATAGTTTGTGCAGTTTTGAAAGCAACCGTAAATTAAATGTAGCTTTCAACAGCGCAGTTTGTTATATCTATGGCTTACGAAGATATGAGAATGTTTCAGCTTTTTCAGTTAAGCTTTTCAACATGACACTTAACAGTTTCCTGGAGCTTCGTACTCTACTTTTGTTTTCTGATATTTTACTAACGCATGAACCCCGCTATTTGTTTGAAAGAATACGAACACCTACTTTGAGTTGATCCGGACAACTCATTCATCCGCGGTACTCATCCTTAACATCGGAACGCCAATTTTTTATAAATAGTATTCGTCTTTGGAATAGTCTTCTATGCGGTATTAGGAATATTGAAGATCCGCGAAAGATGAAGATACTTACTTACTTACTTACTTAAGGTGGCGCTACAGTCCGGGGCGGACCTGGGCCTCAACCAACAAGCGTCTCCAGCCAGCTCGGTCCCTAGCTAGCTGTCTCCAGTTTCGCACGCCAAGTTGGTTGAGGTCCTCTCCCACCTGCGTGCGCCACCTGAGTCGCGGTCTTCCTCTACTGCGCCGTCCCTCGGGATTGGATTCGAAGACCTTCCGGGCTGGAGCGCTGATGTCCATCCGCTCTACATGACCTAGCCATCTAAGCCGTTGGACTTTGATTCTGCTAACTAGGTCAGTGTCGCTGTACAGCCCGTACAGCTCGTCGTTATATCTTCTCCTCCATTCTCCATCTATGCGTACGGGACCAAAAATCGCCCGAAGAATTTTTCTCTCGAAGCATCCTAAGACGCTCTCATCTTTCTTTGACAGGGTCCAGGCCTCAGCGCCATAAATGAGAACCGGGATGATGAGTGTCTTATAGATGGTGATTTTACATGCTCGAGAGAGGACTTTACTTCTCAACTGCCTTCTAAGTCCAAAGAAGCAGCGATTTGCAAGAGTTATTCTTCGTTTGATTTCAGTGCTGGTGTCGTTGTCTGCATTAATAGCGGTGCCTAGGTAGACAAAGTCCTTAACTACCTCAAAGTTATAGCTGTCCATGGTGACGTTTTGTCCAAGACGTCGTCGTTCAGTGTCCTTTTTTGATGACAGCATATACTTGGTCTTGCCCTTATTGACCACTAAACTCATCTTCTTCGCTTCCGTCGCAATGCTCAAAAACGCTCCCCTGACATCACGCTTTGATCTTCCAATTATGTCAATATCATCTGCGTATCCGAGTAATTGGATGGATCTTTGGAAGATTGTGCCTCTAGTGTTGACGCTTAAGTTTCGCACAATTCTTTCCAGAACGATGTTGAAGAAGTCGCATGACAGTGCATCGCCTTGTCTAAAACCTTTTTTGACATCAAATGCATCGGTAAGATCTTTTCCGACCTTGATAGAGCAGCGTGCATTCTCCATCGTCATTCTGCACAAACGGATAAGTTTGACAGGGATGCCAAAACTAGACATTGCTCGGTAGAGCTCTTCCCTATAGATGCTGTCATACGCGGCTTTAAAATCGATAAAGAGATGGTGGGTATCGATTTGAAGCTCCTGCGTTTTTTCCAAGATCTGCCGAAGTGTGAATATTTGGTTGATAGTGGACTTTCCTGGTCTGAAGCCACACTGATAAGGACCAATCAGGTTGTTGACGAATGGCTTCAGACGTTCACATAATACGGCAGAGAGGATCTTATACGCAATGTTAAGGAGACTGATGCCTCTGTAGTTGGCGCAGTTTAGAGGGTCTCCTTTCTTATGTATCGGGCACACTCATCGGGCATGCTTTCTTCCGACCAAATTTTGCAGATGAGTTGGTGCATGCTCCCTACCAAGTCATCGCCTGCTGCTTTGAATAGTTCGGCGGTGATGCCGTCAGCTCCAGCAGCTTTGTTTGACTTAAGTTTAGATATAGCTATCTTCACTTCTTCAAGGTCTGGAAGGCGGAATTGTTGATCTGCGTCGCCGAGGTTGAGTGGTTCTATCTCCCTTACAGCGGAATTCGGTTCGTCATCGCCGTTAAATAATTTGGAGAAGTGATCTTTCCATATTCTCAGCATCGACTGTTGTTCTACTACGATGTTCCCTTGATCGTCTTTACAGGCTTCGGTTCGTGGCTGGTACCCTTGGGAGGTTTTTTTTACCTTTTGGTAAAATTTACGAACCTCATTCCTGTTGTGACATCCCTCTATCTCCTCGATCCGTTGTCGGAGGTAGTGTCGTGCAGGCTGTATCTCCCGATTATGCCACCAAAGATGTCTTCTCTTCCTAGCTTGGCATTAAAATCTCCTAAGACAATTTTAATGTCATAGCCAGGGCACTGCTCATATGTCTTGTCCAAGAGCTCGAAAAACATATCTTTGGTCTTCATCTTTCTCCTCTGTTGGGGCATGCGCGCACATTAGGCTTATGTTGGCGAATTTAGCCTTGATGCGGATTGTCGTGATGCGCTCGCTCACACTGTTGAAACTCAAGACTTTTTGCCTGAGCCTAATTCCAACAACAAATCCACACCCAAATAGACGCTGTCTTTGTTCTCGGTAGCAGTCGCCATAGTAGATATCGCAGTCTTTTAGTTTGCGTCTACCCGGTCCATCCCATCGCACTTCTTGGATGGCTGTAATATCTGCCTTGCAGCAGTTTAGGGCTTCCGCTAATTGTTCGGCTGCACGTGGTCTGTTAAGGGACCTAACATTCCACGTACATATCCGAAGTTCGTTGTCCTTATTTCGTTTGCGTGGGTTGTCAACAGTGAATCCGTCCGTATCCGAGGCTTGTTGTTGCTTCGAAACTATGATGTTTTTACGTGGCCAGGAAGTCACCCCGACGGCACAACCCCCAACCTGGAGGGCCAGATCCTTAGTATAACTCCAAGGAAGGGGAGCCGGATGAACCGCTCCTTATAGGCCTGGGCTCCAAATATGTCGAAGAAGCCCTATAAGGTGTTCACTAAGTAGTTCGACCTTACTGGAACTGTAGACGCCACCGTTGATTCTATCTCGAGAATTCGTCCGCTGCCGCCTGGATAAGAAGAGGTGCCTTAGTGGAAACACCTCTCCCCCCTCTCTCGTTTGCTGCTCCCAACAACTTTCCACTGGGGTTGGAACCCAATCTCCAGTTGAGGTACTAGGCACGCGATGTTCACCGCGGGGAGGTGAGAGTAGGAGTTGATAGACAGAGGTGGGTTTTGAGAAAAACCTGTGGACGCTTGTGTCCTCTTGAATGCACATGTCTACCATTTGGATGAAGATAGAAATTAGAATGATAAGAATTAATGTAATTAGTTTTCTTCTTATTTTTCTTTGTTTTTCTTTGTTATAGAATAAATTGAAACTACTTTGAATTATCTTTTATACTACTTAAAAAAAATCTTATTTGTAATAATAGCTTTTCACTAGCTTATAAGATATTGTATCTTACTGAGTTAAGCAAACGATAATAAATTGTTAATTGTTAATCAGAGACACAATCTTTGCGCCTGTAGTTCGTTCTCTCAACATCAAAAAATTTGGAGATGCTATAAAGTGAAACAGTGCTGCCAATGGAGAAAAAAAATGTAGATATTCTCAAAGTGTGCGCTTTTGCTGAGACATCTTATAAATTAAGAATTGAAAAGTAGGTATTGGTGGTCCTATTTACACCCAGATGGAGCAATGCTATACTGGACGCATTAATGTGCCAATACGTTACCAACAAAATGTTGATTTTATTTCTAGAAAGTATTTGTGTGAATAGTGAAATAATGTTGACTTAGAATAAAATTGGACCAAACAGTGAGCCTTGTGGCACGTCGTTTTTTTTAACAAGAACATGACTCGATACACCATTTGCATGTACTCAATATTAGTTCTATAAGACCATCAAAGTTCAGCTCAATAAATATAGAAGTATCGTGGCCAACCATATCAAATGCCCTCGGTGTATTAATGAAATAATGTCAATTGTGTTTCTTTAAAAAATTTCTAAATTATTTCAGCGTGAAATATTTTTGATATGTTCGGCGCTAGCAAAAGCGTTTATGACTGCACTCACCGTGTTTAAAGCTTAAACACATTCCAGCGTTAGGAAAATAGGAAAGGGTTCAAAAGGAAATACCAGTGCACTTTGGTCTTAAGGCTTTGAATATCAAAATTAAGCCTAAAACCAGAGTTGTGTACAGTGTTTTACATTCTTGATATGCAGCAAAAGAATTTAAAATCAACTTCAAGGGAAGGACACTTCAATAAGTGCAAATGCGAGAGAATTGTTGCAACACAACTGTTGGCTATTTTGATAGTTTTATTGCCTTTCATTTTAAATACCATTTTTGGACTTATTTTTACACTTCAATATTTGCCAAATTCTATTAAAATAACGATTAATAAATTAAGAGTATGTTGACAGTTATAAATAAAATCCACGACTGGGCCGCACGAACATGCTTCTGTATCCAAAGAGTCTGTTTAAAAAAGTACCTATATAAGATTTAAAAATATACCTGTTAAATAAGTTTGTCTTCAAAGATATAATTGCCATTTGATTTGTCAAAAAAAAACCCGCAACTCACCCCAAGACACAACTAATCCTAGGACATTTCATCCCGTAAGTGAAATATACTTGTAAGCTACTTTTTCGTTCAATTGGAGAGCCTTATTTTAATTTCATATTAGAAGAACCAGGATGGAAAGTAAATTATCTGAAGACAAGAAAGAGGAAGAATATGTATTGTAAAACGATCGCCTATTGGTTGTTTAGTTAGGTAGATGTCTAAAACGAACATAGAATAGTTCACTTGGCGTTCTCAGCTTTATGCAGATAGATAGATAAAGACATATTTATGATGATGAAGATGGAATGTTATTGGTAAGTAGAAGTTACTTAATACAATCCAATCACATTCTTTCAGTTTATTGTATACGAACAGGTACAAGAAATTTCTTTTTATGTGTTGTTGACAGCCTTTTCTGTAGGTCATTTATAAATAATGAAAATAGTAGTGCACTAAGCAGACAACCTTGGCTTACTCCAGAGTCTCCAGAGTCGGTGTCAAACCAATCATCCGCTTTTGTTCATATCTTTCAAAAGCTTAATGAATCTGGAATAGATTTCGATTAATTTAATCAAGAGCGTAGCTTTGAAGTATACAATGAACGAGTACACCTCAGTGAACTATTGAATAGTTCCTTCTAAAGCCAGATTAAAAGTCTGTTAGGATTCTATTGTCATCCACTTACAAGATTTTTTTTTTATAATGAACAGGCACTCAAGGGGTTATTTATACCCTTAACACGTTGACGTTTAAACACAGTGCAAGTGTTAGAAAAATAGGCAAGGATTTAAAAGGAGATACCGGTGCATATTGGTCTTAACATTTTAAACATTAAAATGGGAGGGAAAAACTGAGTTAGGTTAAGCATTCCACATTCTCGATGTGTGGTTAAAAAAAGGAGCTCTGTACTTATTAGTACAACCGAAATTGAGGTCGTGGGTAAACTGATGAGCATTTCTGGAAGTGCGAGTATTACGGCTCATTTTTTTGAGGGGGGAAATGCAACTGGCTCATTCGACAGAACATTGCTTGTTAAAATATCTGAAAAACAATGAAAGGCATGAAACATTACTATGCGATGTTTGAGTGATGTGAATGTTTTGGTTATAGTTCTATCGCCTATTATTTCCAAAGTTCTTTTTTCGAACCTATTTAAAAGACTTGCCCTAATATAAAGGCTTTGAAAATTTAAATTACAGCCACATCAGAAGAAGTGAAAAATTTCTTGCATTGTCAGAGAAATCCCAAGCACCTTACAGAGTTTTTGGTGATATCGAATATGTAATCATTCCATAAGAGGTGACCCGTGATACACATACCGAGTACTGAAAGTCCTGATTAATTATCTGCTCAAGAAATATCTCGAAGTTCAAAAGCTTCTTAATGACCGCAATAGATGCACTATTGATCACATGGTTCATCTCACCAAACAGTGGAACAAATCTTTACATCGTTTTGGAGAAATTAAGTTTATTATTGCACATGATATTTCAAAAGCATTTGATAGGGTTTGGCATAAGGCTCTCTTATCGAAAATGCGTGCTTTCGGTTTTCATTAATCTTTGTTTTATTGCATTAGTCATTACCTTCCGAATCGTTCAATACAAGTTGTATTGGATGGATTCAAGCCTAAAAACCACAAAATAAATACTGGTGTACCCCAAGGCTCTGTTCTATCTCCAACAGTCTTTCCTTTTTTTTTATTATTTATTATTATTTCCCATAAATTGTTTCATTAACGATAGTACTTTTAGCTTTTCATATCCGTTTTCAGATAAACATATCAATATTCGCGGTATGTGAATCACCAACCACCTTTTTTGAAACGATCACACACCCGATGTCGCCAAAAATGCAGCAAGATGTTTGTCTTTTCTAAGGCGGTGCAACTAGTTTTTCTCCCCCTCTGATCAGGCTCCAAACCATGAGTATAACTCCCATATCTCGGCTGTTGCTCCTGCAACTTACTTAAGCCTCTTGGCCAGTATTGAACATAGTGCAATTAGATTGATTGGTGATAATACGATTATAAGTTCACTCTCTCCTACGGTTATTTTAACGGTTTTGCTCTATCGAAATAGCCAGTTGTATTAATCCCCTTAAACAGTTCAACCGTAATACTGGCGATTCTAGGAATGCTCATCAATATACCCTCAAGCCCAACTTCGGTCTTACTGTCAAGTGCAGAGATTCCTTCTTTAACCGTACTACGTGAATGTGGAATGCCTTGCCGCACTCTTTATTTCCCAGCCATTGCAATATTCAGGAATTGAAAACCAAGGCACCTCCTTTTAACCCCTTTCTTTCTTTTCTAGAGCTCCTACTGTGTCTACATAATAAGGGTAGTATTATCCACTTGGGTGTGAGCTTGTAAAAACAAAAAATGAGAGGTGTAGCATATGCCTGATATTCGTCTCTACCAAAAAAGCTGTTTTTATGTAACACTCAGCAGACCTGAATGGTGTTAGGGTGTGCATGATCTTGCCCAATAAGCATGTGTAGACTATAACTCAATAGAAACTTCTGTGCAATATTAAGACATCCGAGGAGGAAGCAGGTGATATTAATATACCTAATTGAAATGAATGAAAATGTATACAAATTTTGTAAAATTGCACTAGCGAGTAGAAACAGAATTTGGTTTATAAATTTGTTACCAAAAGCTATATTTAAGTTAGCAAACGGTATGATGTTTTGGTATGTTCGTAATTTTCAAATTATTAAATTTATACAGAACAATGTTCAATACAATCACTGATTAAAGTTGTGCAAAATGAATCTAAAATGTAAATAAATTTAAAAATATTCTTATAAATAAACCGAAGAACTTTAATACAAGACTTTTAAATTAAACATAATAATCATGTTTGGAAGAAAATTAAAATTTATTATAAAAATAAGGGATAACCATTAAGTTTAAAAGTTGATGTCTTAAGAGTTGTAAGTCATTAGGCCCTAGTTCTCCACTGACGCCGCATAAATCAAAATAAAATCATAAAATTATTGTATGAATATAAATGGCCACTACTTTGGTCAAAAATACGGTCTTTATATCACTCAACGAAAAACATCAAATGAACATTTTAAAAATTGGAAATCGAATGTAGATACTTCGTTCTTGTAGTGTAAAGTAAAACAACCCTATATAAATTAAAGCACTTACCTTTAAAAATCCTTTCTCTTGTTTTAAAGGCTTTAAATTTTACTCTACATGAATCTATGGCTACATGGCATTTAAATAAACAAAAACGTTTTAAATATTATGTAAAGTCAAACATCAACATTTTAGATACCTACCTACTATCTACTCAAAAACCGAAAATAATTTAGTCAAAAATGGAATCATCAAATGACCACTTACCACAAAATTTCAAAATCCTAACAAATTACTACTTCTCTTTTATCTATATCTACATTTATATACCAAGTAGAGTTGGTTATGTGACCATCCAGTGGTCATCATGGTCATCGCATGACCATAACTCTGTGTCAACCCCAGTTTCATATAAAACACCAAAAAAGAAACCATGCAACCATTTTCTATACGTATATAGGAGGAAGCCATGAACCATTTTAGCCAACACCTCTGTTCAAATCTAAATCCACTTCCGATATATGCGTCGCCTAATTAACTCGTGACAGTTGTATGCCAGGAAATTGATGAAAACGTGCATAAAACTAAAACCATTCTATACGTAAACATCTAAAAACCGCACTATTCTCTATTCCACATCCAAAAAAAGGTATATGAATAATTGACATTAAGCTTTTCCGAAAAATCAAAACAATTACAATTTAACCCGGAGTAGGTAAACCAACTCGGATACGGGATGAAACAGTTCGCGGTGGTTTTTAAATAATATCATAAGGATCTTTCACACTATTCTACCATAACCATAGTATATCAAAACATCAACATTACGTACGCTATTTTTGAGCCATACACGTTTCAAAACGAGAAAACTCCATTTGAAATTAATCAAAATTTACATCTCCAAATGACATAAAGAGGGGGAAGGATGGAGTGGGAGGAAGTCCTGATGGAACTATGTATGTGGGGCAGTTTAATGTTCAATTTACAATCGCATTTCAACATCACTTCAATTGAATTTTATGGGCCACTTTGATGTTCCATCCATATACAACACCGGGAAGGGATCAGAGAATGCATCGTCAGGATGCTTTTTCTCCCACCATACCGCACCGGAAATGGTTTAAAAGCGAAGCGTAGACAGCTATATTCAACCCCATTTTGAATGAAGGGTAGGTGGACTCGTACATGTTCTAAACAGCGGCGTTGGAACTGATGGAACACAGAACACATTGGATCTTTTAAGTAAATAAAAATAAGTTTACGTCACATTAGTCACGTACATGAACTCTTTTAAATCGAATGTTATTTATGGATTCTTTACTTTTCCTTTGTAAGGTTCAATGGCAGCATAAGGATATAAAAGGAGTCTAATAAAACAATGTTTTTTTCTCTCTATAGAACACTTCATTGAACTTTATGCAAGTTGGACTTTTGTTTTGGTTTTTATGTGTTTAGTGTGTTCTAGTTTGCTTTTTAAAGTTGAAATTTAAAAAAATACTTACCATAAACCTAAATACCGCAAACATTTTCTAGAGCATATGGTAGAACTTGTTTAGGAAGTTTTAGGGAACTGTTATTTCAAAAATGACTCTTCATTTATTTCTATGGGTTTTTTGTCACACATGTTACCAGAATGGAGGTATTCTTCACATCACATCACCACTCTTTAAATCTGAACTTCTATTTTCAAGAGAGCTCAAAATAATATGGTTAACAATCACGTCCTTGTTCACTATGTATGCAGCTCCTTATAGAAAGTTCATTTAAATCTAGGAATTCCATGAAAAACAAAAATGCGCTTTCAAATAACGTCTATGATCACAGGTGTGGATTTTAACTTCTTTCTTAGAATCCAATTGAAAGGAGTTCTTTTTTTCTATCACCAAAAGCTTAAATGAGCACACGTACATAATTGAATTGAAATTTTGTGTCTAACTTTCTTTCTTTGATTTCTGATCTGATGGGTCATACAGGTGTGCAATCTAAATGTGGCTGTGTACTTATTCAGATCTAACAGAGCAGTTGAACCAAATGGAAAATGGAAAAAAAACTGTATCTAGAAAATAAGTTGGAAATTACACTACAAAAAAAATAGTTTTGATTTCAAAACAAGATAATAATGTACAAGGATGTAGATTGTAGGAATTTCAAAACTATATCGGAACCAGCTTTTAAGAGTAGGTTTTTAGGGTATTTTTTCATTTGTCACTTTTGATAGACACTCAGCTACAATATATTCACTCACATGCACAATTAACAGCCTACCCACTTATGTATCTACGATTGTAGTTAATATTGGTTCAGAATAAGAACATGTTTTGATGAAATTATTTTGATCAAGGTTTAAGTTTAAGAAACAGGAATCTTTATTAATGGAAATGATTTTTTCATTTTTTATAGAAATAACATTTTTTTTTTTATTTTGCTGTTTATTAAATGCGATTTTTTTAATAATGAGTATTTCTTCCTCGAGCCCTAATAACTTATTGGATGCTTTTTGGAAGTCCATCAATTATATACTGAATATGCTATATGTGCAGTCATTTTTAATTTTCTTATTCTGGTTGGCCATATGTGTTCTCCTGGATTCATATCTGGAATGCGTGCTGGCCATGCAATAGTTTGAATATCAACTTCGTCACAGATCTAACGACTTGACAACGTTCGTTATATTTCATTAAAATAAAATGGTCTCCAATCAATGGCGCAAAAACTATCATTCTGTTCTTGAAAAACTCTTTCCACGTATCGCTGGCCATTCACATTTCCTGTATCAAAGACCACGAGCTCGGTACGAACCGTTCAATAGTCTAGTAAACATATTCTTGGACAAAACGAAGTCTTCTGAATGAAAAAAATCCTTGAAATTTCGTTTCTTCATTCAAAAAGAAATTCACCTGATTGGACTTGTATGGAAATTCGTCGTAAATATCTTGAGTTCTAACATTTCAAAATTGTAAATTTGAAAGATTGTTTTATTTAAAGATACATGATAGATAAAGATATTCAAAATTAACACTTTGTAAATTTGTTATTAGCAGATCGATAAGCTTTGAAAATGTCGTTAAGGATTGTTTGAAAATGAAACAAAAACAATAAATAATTTTCGTCTAGAGAAAAGTGAAACGATGAGAATTGGGGCATTCTCATCGTAGCTTTTCTAGAAGCAAGTCTTTGTGATTCAAATAAGACCTAGACATTTTAGACAGCCCTTTTGATTATAATTTATTATAAAGGTCCTTCTAGGCCCTTTCATCAGAAGTGGGATACATTCTAAAATTGCGTATAATCAAGAATCTTGATTATTGGGGTCTTAAAGAAAATTCAAGACAGAATTGTTGCTGAGGAAAATTTCGAGATATTTCTAAAGAAATAATTGGAAGAAAAGTCCAGGTATTTGGAGTTTAACAATGAAAAAAGAAGAAGAACATTTTTTTTTCAAGATAGAAAAGATAAGTAATTTGTTTATTTTTTTTTCTTATATTTTTATTTGTCCAGTCCAGTCCAGTCCTGTTCAGTTCTGTGTTTAAAAAGAAGTAAAATAAAATGAATACAGACATTAATAAAGGTCGGGAGAATGGTGTTGAGGAAGTTGCTATTCAGAACGATCAGCAAAATTTAATCAATTTAAAAGCAGTAGGAGATATTATTCGATTGGTCAAAGATAATGATAGACAAAAAATAATAACTGTGTTTCCTGTCTTCGACCCTGATCGTTCACCTGTAGATATTATGAAATGGTGTGAAGATGTGGATTTAAGGGTTAAACGAGACAGTTTAGAAGATTTTGATATTATACCACAAATTCAATTCATTATTGGGAAGAGCTAAAACTTGGTTTGAAAAATATGGGTTTCAGCATTATCCATGGGTAGAATTACGTTCGTCGTTGATCCATACCTTTGCAAGTGGTATGAATGTTGTCGCAGTTTTGAAGAAGGTGGCGAATTTTGAAAGTTGTGAAGCCATCTCATGCAATGATTTTATCATGAAAAAAATTGCTCAAATTCACCAGTTACCATTTGAAATTTCATATAATAGTTCGAATTGTTATTCGTTGTTTAACTGATTTAAGTTTGAGAAATTCGTTATTTATGCCAAATAATGTTCAGAGCCTTATTGATCATTTATCCTCAATAAGTAATTCTCGTATTGAAACTTTAAATACGTCTAGTTTTCAAAAACCTAAAAATCAATTTTCACATGAGTCACTCAAACGATCTGCGGATTCTTACGTAAACGTATCACAATTGAAAAAAATTGTTTTGCTTGCGGTAAACTAGGCCACATTCGGATTAATTGTCCTAATATTAATACAACAAATACTAAATTTAAAGAAGTTACAAATAAAAATCAAAACCTTTGCAATTTTTGTAAGAAATCTGGTCATGTTGAGAATTCATGTTGGCCTAAGCAATGTTTGGATAAAATGAACATAATGAACATTATGGTTGTCTTTTTGATACTGGTTCGGATCGTCTCTCATACATAAATGATAGAATCGCTTTTAAATATGAAAAATGTATGGAACCATGTAGCCAATCCGTCCAAGGAATAAGTCAAAATTCTATTAATCTTTCAAAAAAAGTTGACATTGCTTTTAGAGTTCAAGGACATTCAATTTGAGGTGACCTTTTACGTTGTTGGAAAAGAATATTTAGATGTTGGCTTTATTATTGGAAGAGAAGTACTCAAGGATAGTTCTTTAGAAATAGTAGCAGATTCTAAGGGATCAGCTTCAAGAAAAAAACATATCGTGAATTGACTCTCAAAAATAGATTCATCCACTTTGGCTAAATTATTAGTTAATGAAAGTGAAAGTTTGAAAAAAATTTCAAGTGAATATTCGCGTTATATGATAGAGTTCTTTCCGGACAAAAAGTCAGAACAGGTTGCCTTAATATTCGCCTGATGAGGGATACAGTGGTAAATTATCGTCCATATAAAATGGCAATATCAGAAAAAAATATTATCGGACATAATTTCGGATTTAAAGATACATAATACTATAAGAGATAGTTACTCGCCTTTTGCTAGCCCTGTTATATTGGTTTGAAAAAAGAATGGTAGACATCGGCTGTGTGTGGATTTTCGTGTATAAAATAAAATAACAATTAAAGACCGTTATCCATTACCAATAATAGATGATCATTTAGACCAATTAGCATCGGGATTTTATCAGATTCCTATAGCTGAAGATTCAATTGAAAAAAAAACGTCATTCCATCAACAAGTGTTGAAGAAGGCATAAAGCGAATTGTATTGTATTGAAAGCTTTGACTGAATGTGGATTTTCATTGAATATTGAAAAATGCAAATTTCTTCAGTTACAAATTGAATATCTTGGCAGAGAAGTATCTGTTGAAGGTATAAGACCGAGCTCCAAAAAAATAGATGCACTTATGTTAGCCCCATCTCCAACAAATGTGAGACAAGTCAAACAGTTTATGGGTCTTGCAAGCTATTTTCGTAAATTTATTCCGGAGTTTAGTGCAAAAACTCATTGTATTACACGACTTATTAAAAATGTTGTTAAATTTGATTGGAGTCAAGAAAGTGAAGAAGCTAGGTTATATATTGTGAACCAATTAACGCAAAGACCTGTTCTTACAATTTTGAACCCTGATTTACCAACAGAATTGCACACAGATGTGAGTGCTCTTGGTTATTGAGCTGTGCTTTTTCATCGTATTGAAGATAAATTACGAGTAGTAGCATATTTTAGTAAAGCTACTAAGCCTTATGAGAAAAAATATCACAGTTATGAGTTGGAAACACTTGCTGATGTTGTTAATCCAATCAATGTTTTTAGAACTTAGTTGTTAGGTATTCGATTTACTTTAGTAACTGACTGTAACGCAAGAATTGCACGATGGTGGATTTATCTACAAGATTTTGAATTTGATACAGTTTATCGCAAGGGGATAATGGTTCCACATGTCGATTATCTAAGAAGAAATCCACCCACTAAAAATTGTTACAGACTTTCAAGTTTAACAGATAACTGGTTGGAAGTAGAACGATATGTTGACACGGTTGCAAATCTTTTAACAAATAATTTTGATGCAAACATAGAATGGACAACTTACCTTAGTCGAATACAACTGACGTTGAACACAACAAAATTATCACCTTTAAAAATACTAACAGGAATAAATGGGGTGGTTTTATTTTCTCAGTTAAATTTGGAACCAGAGTATGATGATATAATTTCGATAAGAGAATTAGCCGATAAAAATATTAAAGAAAATGCAACTAAAATGAAGGTTAGATTTGATAAAAACAAAAATAAGCCGACACGGCTAGAAATAGGAACGAAAGTTGTTTATAAAAGCAATCAGATTCGAAAGTCTAAGCTAGATGTTCAATACCAAGGAGTATTTGAACGGGTAGGAATATTACCTTTTGGCCGGTATAAGCTTAAGCGAGGAAATTCAAATACTTTAATTACTGCATCACGAGAATTTCTTAGGCTTATTATTGTTCAAGATGAGGTTGATCAATAGATTCAAGGTAAATTTATTTAAATGCCAATTTGAGAAATTTGTGGTCTGTTTGAGTTATAATATGTTTCATTTGAAAGTTTTTGTTTAAATAACGCAATAGACAAGCTTAAGATTGCCTCTGAGCTATTGTTACATTTAAAGTTGTTGGTACAATAGTCAAGCTTAAGATTGCCTCTGAGCTATTGTAACTTTTGAAAGTTGTTGGTACAATAGTCAGCTTAAGATTGCCTCTGAGCTATTGTAACTTTTGAAAGTTGTTGGTACAATAGTCAAGCTTAAGATTGCCTCTGAGCTATTGTAACTTTTGAAGTTGTTGGTACAATAGTCAAGCTTAAGATTGCCTCTGAGCTATTGTAACTTTTGAAGTTGTTGGTACAATAGTCAAGCTTAAGGTTGCCTCTGAGCTATTGTAACTTTTGAAGTTGTTGGTACAATAGTCAAGCTTAAGATTGCCTCTGAGCTATTGTAACTTTTGAAGTTGTTGGTACAATAGTCAAGCTTAAGATTGCCTCTGAGCTATTGTAACTTTTGAAGTTGTTGGTACAATAGTCAAGCTTAAGGTTGCCTCTGAGCTATTGTTGTTAATATCGTTGATTAAATTACATTGTTTACGTAATAGACAAGCTTAAAATTGCCTCTGAGCTAATGTAAAAGTAAATTGTAGTTGTTCTCAATGGTGAATATGTTCAAGCTTTTGTATTAAACCTGGATTGCGCTTTCTTTATTTTGTTAATAAAGATAAAATGTTGTTATTGCATAGTAACTAAATTGGTTTTGTTTTAGATTTTGGAACAATTTAAAAACAAACTGGGAATGCGAATCATTGTGATGATTATACCTGAACTCAATTTAATTTAATTTTTTTGATTAAAATTGCTGAAAAATTATAATTGTTACTTTTTTTTATTGTTAAATGTTGATTATTTTTTTTGTTGTCCTAAAATGATGTTTAAAATTACATATTATCCTTAATGTTGATTCAATATAACTGTTATATATATTAAATCGAAATCAAAATAAATTGTTAATTTATAAATTTGAAATGATTGGTTTTGTGTATAAGAACCAAAACTTATAAAATGCATCGAGAGCGCTGCATATTGCAGGATGGCCGTGATAGATAAAGATATTCAAAATTAACACTTTGTAAATTTGTTATTAGCAGATCGATAAGCTTTGAAAGCGTCGTTAAGGATTGTTTGAAAATGAAACAAAAACAATAAATAATTTTCGTCTAGAGAAAAGTGAAACGATGAGAATTGGGGCATTCTCATCGTCGCTTTTCTAGAAGCAAGTCTTTGTGATTAAAAATAACACCTAGACATTTTAGACAGCCCTTTTGATTATATTTTTTATAAAGGTCCTTCTAGGCCCTTTCATACATAAGTCTTTAAAAATAATTCCATATTCAAAATAAAGAATTGGAGAAGTTCCCCATGTATGTAAACGATTATTTATTTTTATACTGTGTGTCCAATCAAGAGGTGATACCAATTAGGAAGGGAGGACATGATTAAAAAGGAGATATTGATGCACATTAAATTTAAATTACTGCACATTGTTATGAATGGGAAATCTAGAGCCTTTAAAAGCATTCCACATTCGTATAGTGCGGGTAAAGATAGAATCCCTTTAACAGTACATTTGAAATTGGAATCAACCGTAAGCTGATGAACATTTTTAGAAATACTGGTATGCGGCGAAATTCAAGAACAGAAAGACAACGAGCACTTATCATTTTAAGATCTTTCCTTATTATGATCGAGTTTTCGACGAATAAAAGCTTTGTAAATTATAACTAGATCAGAAGGAAAAAAACCTTCTTGCATATCCGAAGAAAACTTAAGGAATTACTAGAATTTTTGGAAATGCCAGTTATGTGATCACTCCATATTATTCATAATAAATATGCCAAAAAAATATAGCTGTTCGTCTCTTCGATACAACTACTACCCATGGATATTGGCTTTGGGAAAAGATTTCCCATTTGCGAAGGAAGACAGCATTGATTTCGCATTCAATTTTACATGTTGTTGATTTCCCATTGGGCAATGCTGACAAGATCTGAATGTATTGGTCTTATCATATGAAGAACAAGGATGAGAATGTACAAAAGAATATGAACAGCTGAGCGAATCAATTGAGAGGGTTAAAAGTTTCGAACAAAATATCATTTATAAAAATAAGGAAGAGTAACTGAGACAAAACGGAGCCCTGGGGTAACCCAGCGTTTATTTTGTTTATGTCAGATTTGAACCCATTCAATATTACTTAAATTGAAACGTTATTTCCATCCCAACGAAGAAGAGATTCATCAACACCAAATGTACATATTTTCTATACGAGAGCTTGATGCTAAAATTCATCAGTTGACTTTGAAATATCAAGTACAATAATTTAACTTTTTCCAAAACGGTGTACAGATTCTTTCCACTATAAACAATGAGCTTACAATGAGCCTGCAATTAAGAAGATTTCAATCTTCAGAATATTACGTAAACTGAAAATTGATCAGCGTTTCTATGACCTTGGTGAGAAGGAACGTAACTTCAATTGGACTATAGTTAGAAGGGGCGAGAAGGACTCCCTTTTTTAGGCTTAGCGAATGCTTTTTTTCCATCCACTTGAAAAAAATACGTATAGAGTAGAATAAATGAAACACGTACAAAGTGGTAAAAAAAAACCTTCAAAACCATAGAGGGGTTACTATCCGGGTCAGTGGATTTAGAATAGTTCCTCAAATTGATTCAAAATCTACTAAGGTTAACTTTTTTTAAAGAGATTAAGAGAGTATTGTCGCGTGAAAAAGTTGATTTTATAAAAATACAAAAATCAACTCAACGAATATTGCTGTTTATTGAAAAATAGCTTGTTTTTGTATATTTTCAAAATAAGAAATCTCCCTAAAGGTTCGTGACATCGTACATTTTTTTGGAATTTAAAGTTGTTTTTTTCTCAGTGCATATATGTAAATACCTTACGTATAATATTGTAATAAGACAGATGAGTCACGTTGTAATACGATTTTTGTATGAAAATACGTGATGAATACAGTAGTTGAATTTGATCCCCATTTAATAACAACAGATACAAATGTTGTAAAAGTAAAACAAATTAATAAATGAAGCTAATTGAAATTGGTGTTTTTTGTGCTAACTTTTTAATCTTAATGATTCTGGAAGCAAAAACACACACTTTACTGGAGTAATTAACTTACACAGTTGCACACCATTAATAACAATTTTTTCATAAGTGGTGACAACAATTTCTCCCAGTTGAACGACAGACGTCTTAGAATAGGTTAATGCCTTCAAAATACATGAAAATAATAGTTTTTAAAATGCGGTTTTTAACTTTGACAAACGTTTATTTAGATATCATTTTTTTAGCATGTTTAAGAAATTTGTTATATTTCTAATAGTGTAGAAACAAGTGAATGGGCATTGGCACCCATTATGCCCCGTTCACTTGCATGACAAGCCATTTTGCTCATTTGTTTTGAACTACGATCCTATCAGAATTTTACATAGTTTAGACGGTTGGGAACTATGTGCGAGGAAGGCCCAGTGACAAGAATTGAGCGAAGGCAGGATGCTCCGAGCTGTTCAAGGTGTAAGGTAAATGAAAATGAGCTGTAAACCTGCTGCTCGAAATTACGAAATTCTTTTAAGCACCATAAAAGATTTATAAAAAAAGCTGATTAGAACCCCAACCTTCCACTTGTAATTACAAAAGTGGGACACTTTAAGAACCTCAAGAGAAAGAGCTGGCCAAATATGTTAAAGATATGCGGAAGCCGCTTATTTGGCTTCTCGATGAAGGAATTTGGTGAATTAACGTATGAACTAGCGGAAAAAAATGGGTTATCCAATAACTTTGATGCCAAGGCACGAATTGCCGGAGAAGACTGGGCAAACAATTTTTTGAAACGTAATGCAACAATTTCATTAAGAAAACCAGAAGCAACATCTGCTGCTCGGGATATGAGGCTTAACCCAGTCGCTGTGGCAAATTTTTATAATTTGCTTTGGAGTGTATTGAAAAATATGCATTTTCCTCAAGCAGGATATTCAACGTAGACGAAACTGGGATCACTACCGTTGCAAAGACTCTGTGAACAATTCTAGCAACTAATAAGGGAGGAACCAAGTAGGGTCGTTATCTTCTTCAGAGTGAGAACAACTACTAACCGTGGAAATTTGTATAAGCACTGATGGTTCGTATATGCCGCCAACGTTTTTTTTCCCTCGAAAAAGAATGAAAGCCGAGCTGATGGATGGAACATCACAACAAAAATGGATGAATAACTAAGGATTTGGTCACGCGCAACCAAAGAACTACCAGTTTTGCAAACCTTATTAAGAGCATTGAAGTCATAGATGTTGCTAGAGCAAGTAGTGTTGTCGTGCTCTGCTTTAAACCACACTGCACAGATCGAATGCAGCCATTGGATGAGACGTTTATGAAGCCTATGAGCTCACATTATGGAGATGAAGTAAAGAGATGGCTCAAACAAAATCCTGGAAGAACTGTTACACATTTCCAATTAAGACAATTGTTCGAAAAAGCCTCTTTAATAGCTGCTACAATGGCAGTTGCCGTAAACGGCTTTCGGAAGACCGGCACATGGCCGGTAAACCCGAATATATTCGACGACCATGACTTCTTGCCTTGCAAAACCACGGATATGTTACATAAAGAGCAACCTACTTTTGACCTAAATTTGCAAGCTTCTCAAGTGCAACAAATAAGCTCATCAACCACTGATCCACTAATGTTAACAGAAGCTTCATTTACAAGACAGGTAGACGCATCAGCTATGTCCCATCCACTTACGTTATCTAAAAACAATGTTTCGACAATGAATGATCAATCCACGAAATTTTTTACCAGAAATCCGTAATACCATATCCAATAAATTCATTGATACAATGCTTATGCACCAACTTCCTTAACTTCATTCCATAACTGTTCTCCATCTCAGATTGTAGCAGTTCCCAAAGCACCACAAAAAAGAGATCTTCTAAGTGTCTGGGAAAAGCTGCAATTATTACGAGCTCTCCTTAAAAAGAGCAGCTAGAGGCTCCCACAATGAAGAAAAAGAAAATCATTGAAAAAGTTTTTTTTTAACTTTTTAAACAAAAAGGCAGAAACTTTACACAGCGAAGAAGAAGAGGATTGTGGGTATTTACACTCCTAGTCTATCGAAGGATGGGTTTCCTGTAGAGCTTGGGGCAATTAGGCTCATTGTTTATGTGCTGGAGAGGATAATGTTGATGATGAATTCAATCAGATATATCTAACATATTTTTGAATTTTGTATTAACAATAATACTTAAAGTGCCCATTATGCCCCGGCTTCTCCTATAATCATCGGAACTAAGTAAACATTTAAGATCGTTTAAATATACTATAATCGAACTGAGAAGGTTCTCCTTTAGTATAAAGGCATTTTGTTCTCCTTCGACCACTGGCTCCACCGTTATGGTTCTGTCGCCTAAACTTCAATATCAATCGACAAGAAAATTGTTTAATTAATTTAATTTAGTTGACAACCTAAGAGCGAGACTCGTTCAAAAAACTAGAACCCTTTAAGAAAATAACAATTATTTGAAAGTTTTTGAATATTATTACAAAATGTGTTCTTTAAACAGTCATGAACCAATCTTCCTTTTTTTCAATCTATAAAACAGTAATTTAATAATATTCCCCCAACTAGTTTCGAAATTAACCTTGGTTTTCCCCTATATTTAGATTTAAGTACCTATATTTTACAAAAAACCCAGTTATATTTTTTCCCTTTTTCAATAAAGCTTATAAAATGTTATCCTCTTCAAATGACTTCGCACTCTATTTCTAAATATATTAAATTTGTTTTTATTTAAACCACGAAACAAAAATGTCTTCATAAGAATTATCATCGGCATTGACTTGAAATACCATGAAAGTGGCAGCTCCCTAAGGGATTTTTATCACAAGTTTTATTTTCAAATTTACACTTTTTTGCACGTCCCAATGCAATTCTCCAATAAAACAGTAAATACAAGTTTGTGTGTTGTGTGTTGACACTTCCGTCAAGGGAATCATTGAAAAATTGTTGAAATATTTTCTCCTTGGTCCTTGGTGCGATTCGATGCGATGTGATACGATGCCTGCCACAAACGGATGTAATGTGATCATATATCGATGAAAAAGGAAATTGAGTTTAACTTTGTCGATGAAAGAAGAAAGAACATTGCTGTAAAACTGTCACCAACTATATATTGGCTTTCACTTCTTCCACAGCAACGGAAATATCCTTTAAGTTAATTGGCTAAATGTCTTCTTTGATGAGCAAGACCACTGTGCAAGTATTTCTGGAAAGGCAGTAAATGTGTTTTACAACCCCATCACTCCACATCAGTTAATAAAATAAGTCAACAAGATTTTATAGTTAAATGCGATACAGTAGTTTTACAAAAGTTTATATTGACATCTGAGAAATCGGACACTCGGGAACTATGTGTATTATTACCTAGTACCTCTTGCTCCTTGTTCAACCAACCAACTATGAATCATAGTTTTTGAACATGCAATTCTCATTTTGGAAAAACACCCCATCACAGCCACAACATCAAAACATAACGCGTAAACGTTGTTTGAAAATTTATAGAACGATGATAAAGTTGAAATTGTTTCCACCGAAATGATAAAACACCACAGTGGTACTTGCAGGATACGCCATAGCGACTTATAGGGATTCTATAAACAAACAAACAAAATGCATCAGAAAGGTATTTTCGGAGAGGTGGATATGGTGAAAGTTGTAAAGTAGATATATCTTCAAACTCAGGTAGAAACGTGCTTGAAATTTCTGTGAGTTTTATTTGAAAATACCATTTCCAGCTCACCCACCTGTATCTGTATCTATACCTACACCAAATGCAGAAAAGTTAAACGATATTGCATGCACCAACTTCAATCGATACTTTTGAAAACTATTTACTAGATGTTTGCTTAGTGCCCAAATAAGTTGGAAATGTGGGTTTGGTTGTAACTTTTACTGATGAAATGAAATTTTGGTGTAAGGAATCCGCATGGATATAAAATTCGACGAAAAAAAAAAACAACAAATTCAAGTGAAATCTGAACTTCACACATTCCTAACTGGAAGTGGTCAGTGGTACTTGAAAATACAGGAAATAGTTTAGGGTTTTATTATTTGTGCTCTATTACGAGAGTAAGGATAAGATGGGTTGTAGTTTAATGGGTCTGGAAGAAATTCCACAGGGTTGTAAAATAAAATTAGTTATGCTCCTTTTTGAGCACAGGTTTATGGTGGACCTGCTTAAATCCGACATTTATTTAAATATTAAAAGTTTTGACGTTCCTAAACCATCCAAGAAAAGGAATTGTTCTTTCCCCACATGGTACATAAGTATGTGTCTTTATGTACCATTTCAGGTAAAAAATTATAATAATTAACCTAACCAGAATTTGTTTCACATAATTTCAAAAATTAGTTAACAATAAATTTGAGGATTTAAGGATGTTTTTATAATTACTATTGAAAATACCTGAAAGGTATTTTTGTTGCTTTGAAAATATCATGTTCTGAATCAAGGGGTCTTAAATATGGGGTAAAAAGAACTACATTCGGGTAGTTCCGCAAAAAAAAAACCGTATATCGAGAACATTATGAAATCCCGCAGAACAGTATCGCACGTGTAATGATAAAAAAAGAGGCTGAGATGCGACCCACACAGATAACTTCCCATTTCGTCTGTCGTTTTGCCTTGCTTAAAAGTTTGTAGGTTTTATGTTATTAAAAATTTCAAAATTAGGGAGATTTTTAGTCGAAAACCAATTGATACCAACTTTAATAGCAGTTCTTAAAAATTTTAATTTCTAATATAAACAAATACAAATGTGATGAAATTAATTTAAAGTCAATATCTTCAATTGTTCACGAGATATCGAGAGCCGCACATCAATTTTTACCAAATTTGCATACTATTTTTTGTAGATTAAATTTTGTATGAAAAAATGGACTGTTGGATTTTTATAAAAAAGAAAGTTCTGAATGTGCAAAACAATATTTTCTGTAGTAGTAAAATAAAAATATAAATAAAATAATAGGCTATGGTGTTACCGTCTGCATGATTGGCTATTTAAACTGAAGTGTGTTTGTAATAATAATTAATATTTATTATATTCTTTTTTAAATAACTAGCTGACCCGACGAACTTTGTTCCGCCTTAATGGCAATAAATAAGCAGATTGTGTTTTTTTTTTTATTGGAAAAAATAAAAAAAAAATTAAATAACTACATTAATCATTCATTATTATTTCTGTATTTTAGTACATATGTTGCTCTTCACTTAAGTACCTTGTGATACACGACATTTTTTGTTTTACCATCAGGCGCAAAAACAAACAACGCAGATGGTTTTCCGACCCTTGCACATGCCACGTATAATTGACCATGGGAAAAACATGAATGTTCTAGATTTAAACCACAAACTTTTAAGGATTGGCCTTGTGATTTGTTGATGGTCATGGCAAATGCAAGACGTATCGGAAATTGAAGTCTTTTAAATTCAAACGGCATATCCGTTGGGATCATCGGGATCCTCGGAATGAGAACTTCCTCACCTTTGAATTTTCCATCATTATCGTAGCATAAATTACATTGTTCATCAATTTACTAACCACCAAACGCGTACCGTTGCACAGTTTTGGTTGGTTTATGTTTCGAAGCATGATTACTACGGAGCCAACCTTAAAGCGTAAATTGTGCGGTAGTAAGCCAGGCACGTCCAAAGAGTTTAAAAATTCAATTGGATAGTTGGTGGCTTCATCTTCATTTGTGACGCAGTCAATAGATTTGAATGAATGCATTGTTCCAATGATCTTATTTTGAATTATGTAGTTCAGGTCATCTACATCTTTATTCTTAGCCGCTAAAATTGCTCGCTCACTCAACCATTCAATATTTTTGTAGTTAGAAATAATATTTGGAAATACATTGTTGATAAGTTCGTCTTTTGATGAGACAAAATTACAGAAATTATTTGGAAATGATATTAATCCGCTCGATTCATCGACAGGTACTTGACCATTACCAATAGTCAGCAATTGCTCCGAGAAATCTTCAGCAGATGTATCATTAAGCAATGTAACTCTCATGTTTTTTGTCAGCTGCAGTTTCTTCACATAGCACCATAGATTTGAGGCAAGCGTTTATTTCATCGGCAGCCGTAGATCTTGGAATTACTGGCAGTATTTGGCGGAAATCGCCAGACAGTAAAATCATTGCTCCTCCAAAACATCTCGAGTCATTGCTTAAATCTTTTAATGTTCGGTTAAGTGCTTCTAATGCACGTTTATGCGCCATTGTGCATTCGTCCCAGATGATGATTTTCGATGCCGGTAATTTGAATGCTGAAGGGCATCTAGGAAATATAAACCACCATTTTCATCATCGATTGCCTTCATTAAAGTATCATAAACTTCCTTTTGTTGGTAATTCAACAGGCGTACATTCCTTTGAACTACTAAATCTAATTCCTGGTGATCATATTCACGTTCCCGTTCCAATTCTCGATTTTCACTTCACTTTTAATTAAACTTCACTTCACTTCAATCCACTTTTTAATTATTTATTTAATAGAAATAGTTTTAATATTGATTTCTTACAAATATCAAATTGTCATCCATACGTCATTACATAGCTGTCATTTTACGTCAATTACATAGCTGTCATTTGCCTTTTGTTATTCCAAGTCTGATTCTTTTTTGTTATACCACGTTTTATAGTGACTGACGTTTCATGCCAAGTCACACGGGAACGCTGTCGAACGGGATAAAAAGTATCCTATGTCCGTCTCCTGGCTCTAAGCTACCTCCCTACTAATTTTCAGCCAAATCTGTTCTGCCGTTCTTGAGTTATAAGTTGTGTAACTAACACGTCTTTCTTTTATATATATAGAAGAAGATATAAATCAGAAATATTGTTCGGGGTTTAATTAATATAACTAAATACAATATAAATATATAAAAACACAAATTTTGATATTAAACTATAGTTTTACATTTCAAAATTGAAATTTATTTTATGTTTTAAGATAATTTAACCTTTGAGTTAAGCGTAAAAGAAATTAAGGTATATAAAATTAATAGGACTTATAGTTTAATCAAAAGATAAGATACATATATAGGTATTATTATGCATGTACAGTTATACTCGTTGGCTTTTAGTGTAGCTAAAACAAAAAAGAAAACATTTTCATAAGTGAGATAAATCATAGCTTTGAACATGACATACTATTGTAATAATTTACTAATTTTTAGATTTATATGTATTTCGACACTATCAGGTTTCTATATGCTTCGAGGCAATGGTATAAGTTAAGCCAGTTTTCACGGTTTAGTACGTTTTTTGTTTGTTAAAATGACAAAGCTGTTTTTCCAATACTTCGGTTTGTAATTTCTTTATAGAAAGGGCAAATTGATAAAAAAAGAAAACAATCTTCTTTCGAATTAAGGTTACATAGAGTGCACTGTGTATCTGAGGAATTTCTGTAAGGTGATCCATTCAAATTTAGTGTTTCACTTCTAGCCCGGCAAATAAGGGATATGGCACGCACGCTATATTTTTCATTGAAATAATTTTCTACGACGTCATGGGTAAGTTCTGAGTACAGTATTCTATTGGTTGATGAGATTGATCTTTGTATACTATTAATACTTTGAAATATGTCTATCTCTTCTAATAATCTATAAAGTTGACTTTTTAATATAATCTAGATTATCACATTCAATTGCAAGCTCTACACCACATACTTGCGACCAAGTACGCCATTCCCTTATTCACTCTACTTGCTTTCGAAAAGTGTATCTAACAAGCCTATTTGGTATTCTTTTAGGTGTTTAAGTTAGAATTTTTAAGATGTAGTCAAAATGAAGTTTTAGTGTACGCACGAAAAGAGTTGTAAGCCCGGTTTCAAGGGTAAGGATGTAGTTTGGTGTGCTTGACGGCAGATAAAATTGTTTTCTTAAAAAAAAGTGCTGCAGTTTTTCAATTTCTTCGTGTGCAATATAGCCCCATGTCTGACAGCTGTAGCACATGACGTGCACACCAACTGGTAGTTGCATATAAATACCATCTATGAAGATTGCGAACAAACTCCAGATTTTGTCTCGAACCAATCGGAAGTACTCTTTTGATTCCACACACATTTAAGGGTGTTTTTGTACATATTTCTTAAAACTCGAATAAGCTTAGTTGACAAACCTTTTTGAGACAGCTTGTAAAACAATGCATTACGATCTATTGAATCGAAAGCTACCTTGAAATCAACGAAAAATATGTACAATTTTCTTTTTTGTCTCAAGAAGTATTGTCAAATTGACATTAGTGTAAAAATATTGTTTATGGTTGAATATCGTTTCCGAAAACCGAATTGGCCCTCACTTAATATCTCTTTTTGATCTAGCCATGCATTTATGCGTTCTAACAAAATAGACGTGAACATTTGAACTGCCGAATTCATAAGGGATATGCCTCTGTAAAAAAGGCAAGTTTGCATCACCTTTTGCAGAAATAGGATAGACAATCGAATCCCTGAAGCTTTGAGGTACCTACATCTCCCGAATTGTAGATATAATTGAATGTCTCCAACATTTTCGATTGAAATTTATGAGAAGCATTTTTATAAAATTCGTTTGGAATTCTATCAGGACCTGGTGCCTTATTATTTGCTGTTTGAATAAAGCAGTTTGCAAATCGATCATTGATATCGCTCGATCCAAGAAATCATTACAAATAAATGGCTCTGCATACAAAAAAAAAATACTGGGTTTTACTTGAGGTAAGTTGATTTTGCACCAGAAATTTCTAACGTTGCATGTAGTTGAGAGTCCTGCTGCTATAGACCGGAAAAATTGTTCTTTTTTCAATTTATACAGCTGTTTGTAGTTTTTCTTGGCCATAGTGTACTTTCTGGTAGTATTTCATTTAAATTAGGTGAAGAACTTATTTCCCTCAGCAATGTAGATAATAAGTTTTTGGCTGTGCTACATTCATTACAATATTTTCAGTGAGATAAAAAGTTTGAATCCAATAATTTAAATTTTTGAAAATATATGAGTCGAAAATCAATGTTTACCGACTTTTATTAATTTCTTTTACTTGATGTGAAAACGTTATTCTTCGTTGCACAAAATTGTTCTGGAGATAAAATCGATTTTTGTTCGTCAAATTTTCCAAGTGACAAATTGTTTTGTCTTAGTTTTTATTTATGAAAAAACCGTTAATTTTATTTTTTTCCAAAACTATATTTGTTTGATATTACATTACAATATAAAATAAAAAATTTAATTCAAGTCTCTAGCGTTATTGGTTCTGGAGATATTAAGGGTTAACCAAACTGTTCACCTTTTTTCAACTTTTTTGAGAATTATTTCCGCATTATTTTCTGTATAACAAAATTTATTTGAAGTCGATGTCTCTACTAGTTCTTGAGCAATGGACGACGAAAAAAACGTCGCGAACGTATGGACGTACGCAAAGACATCTCTCTAAAAATCTTTTATTTCAAATCTAGGGACCTTGAAACGTCGAGATTTGTCAAAATTTTCATTCGACACATGGGACCTATTAAAATAAATAAATAAATAATTTTTAGACGAAAAAAAATGTTACCAATTTTAGTAGCATTTCCTAAATTTTTACAAATTGGATGAACAAAATTAATTTGAAAGATATCAAGAACAGAACATCAATTTCTACCAAATTTGCGTACTATTTTTTTGTAGATAATTATTTTATGAAAAACGGACTTTTGAATTTTTATAAAAAAACTACTGATTATCGCAAACAATATTTCCTGTGAAATAAAAAGAGTTTGAAGACAATATTTTTAAATTTTTAAAAGCTTTTTGAGTCGTAACTAAATGTGTACCAAGTTTTAGTATTGTTTTTTTTTGTTAGGTTTTTATATTTTGTAAAAAACTGTCAATTAGATTTTTCTCAAAATTTTACCGAATGTTGACAACAATATTTTTAAAAGATAAGAGTAGTTTAAAGCCATAATATCAAATTTTTGAAAAGATATTTGTGTCGAAACCAATTTTACGAACTTTTGTTAGTTTGTTTGTTTAGGTTTTTATTTTTTGTTAAGACACTGTCAGTTCGATTTTTCTCAAGCAAATTTTTGTAAGCATTGATTCTTTTGATGTAATTTTCGACCACTTTTCGACATAATTGGGCAATAACTTGAGGATTCTCAGAACCTCAATACGACAATTACGTTTTGTTAACTTACCCACCGAGTAAGAAATGTTCTTCGTCGCGGAACAAAATTTCGTTTGAAAAATCGCCGCCCACTGCCTGTTGTTCAAGCACCCATTCGACGTATCTACCACGACGTTGTGAATGGTCAGTTGGCCTTAGTTTTTTTATGAGCTGGACTCTACATCACCGTTGCATTTGATATCAAAAAAGGTTTTAGACAAGGCGATGCACTGTCATGCGACTTCTACAATATTGTTCTATAAAAGAATTGTGCAAAACTCTACCGTAAACACTAGAGGCACAATTTTGCCAAGGTCCATCCAATAACTCGGATACGCAGATGATATTGACATAATTGCAAGATCAAAGCGTGATGTCAGGGGAGCGTTTTTGAGCATTACAACGGAAGCAAAGAAGATGGGTTTAGTGGTCAATGGAGCAAGACCAAGTACATGCTGTCATCAAAAAAGGACATTGAACAACGACGTCTTGGATAAAACGTCACCATGGGCAGATATAACTTCGAGGTGGTTAAGGAATTTGTCTACCCAGGCACCGCTATAAACACAGACAACGACACGAGCGCTTAAATCAAAAGTAAAGTCCTCTCTCGGTCATCTAAAATCACCATTTGGACCCTGTCAAAGAAATGATAGAGCGTCTAAGGATGCTTTAAGAGAAAAATTCTTTTGGTCAGTTTTGGTCCCGTCTGCAACTTAGGTGGCGCACGCAGGTGGGTGAAGACCTCAACCAACTTGGCGTGCGAAACTGGAGACAGCTAGCTAGGGACCGAGCTGGCTGGAGACGCATGCTGGTTGAGGCCCATGTCTTCTCCGTACTGTAGCACCACCTTAAGTAAGTAAGTAAGGACTCTATATGCATGTAGGTGTAGATCCAAATGCAAAATACAACATAATAGGCCGTTAGACAGTAATAATGCCTGAGGACGACGATTAATCAACACATTCGGGTCTTCGGCACTTTCACATACATCAGATGATTCACAGGATTTTTGCCAGTTGCTTGCGTACTTAGACGATTGTGTAAACCATAATCTCCTCTATAATCACGATATGTAGCTGTGACAAAATCACCATTTTTGTAGTAAGTTGTAACACTTTGTATGCCTTGCAAATAGTTAATCGATCCGATTTCGTAAATGTTAGACTTTCAGCTAAAACATAATGGGTTTAAAACTTAGTTCGACAGATTTCCAATTTCAGCACTTTACTTCTAAAACCGAAAAAATGAATAACCCTTTCCAATGTGACTAAAGAATTAAAATTGTATAAGAAACAGAAAAACAATATTTGTCACTAACAACATTTTACGATAATAAACTGGTTGCATATGCTGAATGTTGTTGGTTGCATCGAAAGGAAGATGATGACGTAGAGGTGGCAAGGCATTTGGATAATTTGGAGCCTGAGAAAATGTCAGAAAGTTATTTAAATGTTCATTATTCCAGAATTTTTAACTTTTTTTGAGTTTAAAATCTTACAGAGTCCTTTGCTACACCTATAGTATATGCATACCCGGTTATGTCACCTTCATCAAAGTCTTCCTCCTCCAGACCTTCATCGTCACTGTCAATTGTTTTCTTAATTGGGCTTATTGCTTGTTGAAGGGGCTTAAAATCGGCGATTTGATTTTGAGTTGAATGTCATCTAGCATCGTTTATTTTACTTACCGAAAAACGTTACGCTGCAAAGAGTTTTTGACATCTGGTATAATTTCAAAAAAAAATATCAAATTATTTCTTACAAAAAATAAAATAGATTTGAATATCTGATATCATGTAAAAAATTGTATTGTTGTTAACGTTAGATAATGTTGTTAGGAAAACTCAATCGGTATTATTTTGTATAAGAAATACAAACTTTTAAAAATTGCATTTCAACTAAAAATTTCAGAAACCAAATGAAATATTGAAATCAAACTTATTTTACGATATGCAAAATACTGTTTCTAACTTTAAGTTAATATTTTAGAATTTTTTTTTAACAATACACTTACCTAAAAAAACTCAAAAACTGGTAAGAAATGGTTTTTTTGGCTCAAGTTTGGAAAAAATCGACAAACGAGCACGGATGAGAAGAAATCAGTGTGGGTCGCATCCCAGCCTCATCTTTTTGTGAATCTAAAAACGATGGAAAAAATACTTCATCTTAAAATTTAGTTTGTTTTGTTTTCTATTAAAATAGTCCCTTAAGCTTTTTCAGAAAGAAACGAGAGTGACCCCAATGCGTATAAGCGTAACACAGTTTTCCCAAAGAACATCACCAAAATGCCATCAAAAAAACTGAAAACCTAGTTAACAATGTTTTAAGGCAAAGTAATGAAGTACTTATGTATATACCTTTTTCCACTCCTCCTTCGTTCTTGTTGATTCTCGTAATTACTAATCGGTTAGGTCATTTGGCGATAAAAAAACAGATGTTTCATTATTATTAAAAATTAAACCTAAAATGTAAGTATATTTTAAAATATACTTGTATCAAAATTAACAAATTATCTAAGCTGAGTCTCTTCTGTGCTAGTAGTTGATTTTGTGAATAAAAAAAAAAATAGTAGTTAATAAAATAAAGATACATGTTTACGAGTAAATACATACCTTACAATAAATTACATATCTTTAAGTACAGGGTATTAATTTTGACTAGAAGAAAAAAAGTTATATTTTTGTATTCTTTCGAATATATTCAGCAAAGACAGACGATTTCACACACTGATCCAAATAACTACATGATAGCTTACAAGAAAAAACAAAATAATTATTGTCCTTAAAAAAAACGAAATCGTAATCTTTCCGTCAAATTATCAAACTTTTCTAGAATTTAGATTAATATCATTTTCATGTGTGGAAAAGCGTAAATCCCAGTGGGAAAAATCGCACAAGAAGTGATGACATCTCTATATCTCGTAAATAAGACAGAGAGAGAGTGTTGAAATTTTGAGACAAAAACAATTTACAATTTTGGGTTACATCCAATCTAAACATGATGAACAAAAGGATGCTGTTCGGTTCGGTCATAAAAACGTTCATGTTCATTTGCAAGGAAGATATATGAAACCGGATAAGAACTCAAAGCTGATTCCACATTCTGAAAAGATAAATTGCGTTTCCGTCTTGGTCTTGGGAGTATTTAGTTTGGTCTTGTGTAGAGAAACAGAAAAACTAAGATAGTTTATAGTGTACATGCAAAAAGCGATGCATCTTCATGTGGAGTATAAAGGATGTATGTAGTATAGGTATATCTATCACAGAGTATATTGAACCAATTGATGCTGTCGTCAGATTTGTTTGTTCCTAACTATATCCACAATTCTGTACGAAAAATATATGCACATATATAAAGAAGGACTGTTACCGATTCTTGACAATGAATATTTGTAAATATTTACATATATATATAGTCCTGCTAGTGAGATCCTTTTCATCAAAGGAAATCTTTCTCTGGGGATTTTTCTACATTCACTTGTCCGACGAAGTAAAACCATTCCAAGAAAAAGAACAAAAAGAAATGTTATGGTTTGTGCATTGAGTATTGAGATGGATGAATAAGTTTCAGACGCATGAAAATTCTTTTGGACGACGACGTTAAGAGTGTAAATTTCCAAGTTGAATAAATGCTGTGTATATAGTTTGGTTCCTGTGGAAACAAAAACACTTGGCTAAGCAGGATCTGCTTAATTTATTTCTATTTTTTTTTTCAAAAACAGTGACAAAAGAAACTTAAAGAAACAAGCACTTCTTGAAATGTTGTAAAATTATGTAGTTTTTTTTTAACAGACGTTGACCAAGTATTTAATGTTTTGAAAAAATGTATACGATTTTCATTTTTAGGGACCTAGCCTTATTTTTGTTTTAGTAAGTTTTAAATGATACAATATTATGACTTACAGTGTTTTGTTCATACATCATTTTTACGAAATATAGGAACTACGTAATATGCCAATTTTTTAATTCGTAATAAATTTCAACCGAGAGATTTTAATCAAACATAACAAAACGATATTAGAGAAGTCGAAAAAGTCGTCTTTCTGTCTGTCCTCAACCCTTCATCCCAAGGCTTTGGGTCGTTGACTTCAAATTTGTAAATCAAGGTTTTCAGCCTATTCGCGTTAGTCGTTTTTTTTTTTTTTCAAGGAAATGGTTGGAGTCCTATCTAAGGGGTTGTGTACAATTCGTTTGTATTGATCAAGTGCTCTCTAGTCCAACTATTGTTACCTCTGGTGTCCCGCAAGGAAACCATCTTGGTCCCTTATTACTTCTTAAATTCTAGTACACTTTTATTTGCAAATGATTTAAAGTTTTTCAGCTGCAAACATTCCTTAAATGATTGTAGCCTTTTGCAAAATGATCTAAAAAGTTAACAGAATGGTTGTACAACTAACCAATTATTCTTAAAGGTTAATAAATGTCAATTTTTTTCTTTTTGTCGCAATTTTTCGAAAATTCGCTTTGATTACAAAGTTAATAACTTTGTTCGTGAAAGAGTTTTGAAGAAAAAGGTCCTTGGTGCATTATATGATTCAGCAAGCATATAGAATATACTAAAGCTAAATCCAACTCAATGCCGGGTTTTATTAAACATAATTCAAAAGACTTCAAGGACTTTTGTCCTTAAATCTCTATTTAACTCCTAGGTTTGATCAAACTTAGAATACTGTTGTGGGATTTCGAATCCTTACTACAATATTTATTTAAATAGAATTGAAATGGTCAAAAAAAGTTTACAAGGTTCATAATTCAGAAATTAGGTTGGAACATCGAAATCGCGTCGTACTCGACTAGACTAAAACATTCAGAAGGGTAAAACCGATTCTTCAAGGCGGACAGTTAAAATCGACAAGGCGGATGATAACTCACTTTGAGAACTTGGTCTATGTGAAGCACGGAGGGCATTGCTTCGGGCAAGAACCATACTTCATCCAAATCTAAGATAAGCGATAAACATGGCTATGTTATGTTCATCAATGATCAAGAAGTTGTTTCGAAGAAAAATGGTCCCTTCATGACACCAAGTAGTCACTCTGTTTTAGATACATTGGCCTCTTAACAATAACTTGTGGCTTTTTCGAGAAACAGATGAAGCAATTTATTTAATACCTTCATATTTTTCATATTATTTACAAAACTACAAACATAACGTATAATTATTATCTTTACATCAAAAATACTGTATAAGTTTCGCCTTGCCAATAAAAGTCAAATAGTATATATAAATGTACTTAAATTACTGACATCTTTTAAATCTCCCGCAGATAAACATACGAATAATAAAATAATGTAAACGAATACCAGATCACTTGCAGTTGTTCGAATCTTATCATCCTTTTTTTTCCAGGAAATTAACGCTACTCGTGGACACACCACGACAAAAAAAAAAACAAATCACTCCTGTAATTTCTGGAAATGAAGGTTCTGAAGGCAGAGTCTGACGCGTGGTCGTCGTCCGCGTCGTCGTTGGCGGCACCAGCGCTCCTGGCTGTGAAACAATTTTAATTTGCAATCCCTATTTTCCAGATTGTATGTAGTGTCGTATCGTGAACCAACACCGCATCATTTAGTGGCATTGCTGAGTGTTGTCCGTGGTTTACCCCAGGTCCTACCATCATAGTAGGTAGGTTCGCAATCTTCTCTTTTAAAATATACGAAACGAAGGAAAATCAACGAATTGACAAATTGATATTGTAACATGCACTGTGACGAAAATCGAATATGTCCTTCCACATTTGTATAGCTTTTCCATTTCCCTTTCCTGGCGTTACTTTATTTTTGTGTTGTGGCACCCGAAAAAATGTTGTCCTGATGTATCGTCGCGTCGCGTCGCTCGTCGAATCGTATGGTATGGATTGGTGGGTGATGCAATTTGTGAAAGCGAGATTTTGTAATTTCAATTCACGATTTACTCGTATATTGATTGAAATGTCACTTCAATTGTTGTATTTTTTATTAATTGATTTGCAAATTTAATTTGCATCCAATGAAACAAACGTATGGACTTTTAATTAACGTATTTTTGTTTTCAACGTTCGTCGTCTGACTCAATATTACTTCGGTTTGGCAGTAATAATGGCATCGTGATTTTTTTTGTGAAATGAGTTACAAATTACAAGGATGGAAGTATCCTTTTTATAATTTATTTGTAACTTTTAAAAATGAAAATCCTCAAAAAAAATTTTCCATCAGACAAAACTTCAACTAACTATGAACGAAAAAACAAACAAACTTCATGTGGAGGATATTTCACATAAATTACGACTCCAGGCTTTGGAAATTATTAAATTTCTATTCAGATTCCTCTTTTCGTCCTTGACAACGTCATCATACATTCTCTGCTGGTCTCAGAATAGCTCGAGTTGAATCGAGGGCCACACGTTGCATTCGTATACGAATATATCCATTCAAAATTATTTTCACAAAAAATAAAATTCCTAACAAAAATCTTCAAAAACCCCAACTGCTGAGCGCAGTATTAAATGCAACAGATGGTCACTGCTTTCTATCCTCGGGCTAGGTGAACTTTTTTGTATCCTGCGTTTATGATGCCTCCTGAAAAAAACAGCGGATATTCTCCTTTTTTTCTAACAGTTGTTGTTAGTTTTGAAACAAAAACAAGCCTCCGCTAAAAAAATACCTACGTATATATTTATTCACGCTTTTCCGAGGAAAAAATTCCAACTCGAACAAAAAACGAACCTGACAAAATAATAGTAAAATCCTTTCGGTAAAAAAAGGAATAAAGGAGCACACCGTCCAGAGCTAGAGCTAGAGCCAGAAAACACAACATGATTTTATTAGTGCATAGTGTGTCGTCCTGATGTGCTATGTGCGGCGTGCGCGGCGCGGGTGAAAATTTCATTTTTCCTTACCAACTTTTCATGAATTCACACATAATTAACTGGCGGGCAGCTTGACGTTGGAAGCGTTGGTGTTTGGGGTTTTCGTTGGCGTTGGTGCAGTTCAGAGACACAAATACTCAAACTGCTGATGCTAAAGTGGCATCAGAATAAAGAAATATAGTCATGATGCTGCACAGGAAGTTGGACATTGCATATACGTAACGTAATTTACATTAGAAAAAGAAATGAAACGTCCGGAACTCCCTTTCCACGGCTATGGCACTGTTGGCCATCCATTGCCTCTGGGTTTGAGAGGAAGTGATGGTGTCCGCAATTTCAAGCAACGAATAATCTAATAGGATTAGATACGGGATGTCGTGTGTGGTTTCATAACACATCGCACATAGACTTTTAATGTGTGAATGAACATTAAATTTAATTTGGAAAGTTTTAGTCGGATGATTAAAACAATTAAAGTGCAATTACTTAAAACTAGAATTTAATTATTTAAAAAAAATAGAAAAATCGTTATTAAAGCATTGAAAGGATAAACTGAAAAGTCACAGTATACACGGCAGTCTACTGGTTATTTGCAGACGCTGCTAAATTTTGGAAGAGAGAATTCACGACGCCTTGCTTGCGGACGTCCGACAGGAAGATATCAATGTTCGTCAGAAGCAAATGTGAATTTAATTTGAACAAGTGAAATTGAATTTACAAAAGGCAAGTCAAACCCAGGCCCGTCACTGCAACCTACGCAGGCGTTGCTGTGACAAAGTTAGGCATGTCTGTAAAAAATAACTGCTTTTGCCAAACAATTGGCCCTCGTTACGACAAACGGTGGTAAAATTTGTTTCACCGGTTATCGTTTTGTAAAAGAGCATACAAAAGCATAAAAGAGAAGAAGAACTTACGCCAAATCCACTTCAAATACGAAAAAGATTTGTATTCCGAGTCAGAAAAACAAGCACCAATCAAAGCTATGGAACGCCAAGAAAATATGTGTGACTTAGCCACAAATATGAATTGCCGCAAAAATTTCACCGAAATCACCAGTCTTCCGTCAGCGTGCATCAACAAAACATAGTTTTAGAGAAGCCAAATAAAATCAAGCAACCGTTTGAAATAGAACAGTAACGAAGCAGTGGGTGACTGCGACAAACATTAACGCTCGAAAAGCTCAAAAATCATCGGGTTGCCTTCCCCCTAAGTGACCATATACTGCTCCAAAAGCATTGAAACGAGGACCTATCCAGAAATATATTTGAAGTTCAGCCCCTTCCCTCTACAGCGGAATGCTAATTTTGTCAAAGTTGGCTATGAGCTCCGACTCTCTAAAACAGCGGTTCCCAATCTTTTTTAGTAGCGGAACACTTTTTGCGTTAGAAATTTTACGCGGATTGATGCACATATTCCATTTTTCGTAGTTACATTTAGCAAATTAAATATTTTTTTTTTTTAATTTCGTTTATTTTATTGAATTCAGGAAAGAAAAACACAACGAAAAACACAAGAACAATGTTAACTTAATAAGGAATTACATAATTATATTATATGCATTATAATTATATGAAGTTTCTTTTTAGTGGGAATAATGTGCCTGCTTATTTTTGCATAAAGCTGAAATATCTGGTTAAATTTTTGACAACTGCAACCGTATATCAAATTCTTCATCGAGCCGGGATATATACTCGTATATTGTTTTGGTTCCAACATAATGCAGAGAAACTTGATCCTTCATGTACATAATGTTGTTGCAAACGCCAGAAGATTTATTTCAGCTTTTTTTGACAGTGAACTGAACTCGTCTTTCAGCATACACCAGAATTCTGATAAGGACTTCTTTGTTGCAAAAAGTTCTTTTAACGAAGAATCTGATATCAGGTCAAGCAAGAACTCAAACTGCAGCGATGTCAGAGTACGGGTTTATTACCCATACAATTTCAGTTGGAATTCGTCTGAAAAATAATGGAAAAGGCTATCCAGCAAACCTACTAGGTGGATATGAAACTCATTAAAATATCATCGGGAATGTCCAAATCTATTTATTCTTTAAATTCTTTGAGAATTGGTAAGCAGTCTAGGTTTCGATAATTTATAGATTCAGCTCAAAACTTGATTTTTTTAAATGCTTCTATTTTGTCTCGAAAACAGTTATTGCCTTTCCCTGAAGTAATACGCTCAAATTATTTATTTTTTTAACTATATATGACGGATATGCCAATTTCAATAACCAACGATCATAACAAACATGAAGTTCTAACTTCAGCTCTTATTTCGAACAGCCACGTCAGTGTTTATCCGCGAGAAAGCCACCTTACTTCCAGGTGAAGAAGTAAAGACGTATGTAGACTACCCATGTCATCACACAATACTTTAAAAACAGTTTGGCCGTGATTTAATAAAATTAATTATTTTCAAGCTTCCGTGCAACAGCTATTTAAGGGAGACCAGCTTTTTTTTCATTGTGACGTTTTTCCAGTCATTGCCTTGGCACTGTCCGTATATACTTCCACGCAGCTAACCCATGGTATGCCATTTACAATACAACAAATTGTCAATCAAATTACAAATTTCAGCACCAGTTGTAGTAGTTAGCAGCGGCTTGCAGAAGAGTAGATCTTCTTGAAGGGACTGTAGATATTGGTACAAATACTATTGAAATAGCCAACCCTGAAACATCCATTGATTCATCCATTGCAGCGCAAATTATGTGACTTTTATTTGTAAAAGTAAGTAAAGAAGCTTTCACATTCTCCGCTAAGTATCCGATTCGTCTTGATATTGTGTTATTTGAGAAAGGAACGGTGTCAACAAATTTTTTGGCCTTTTCACCAAACAAATATTCAAGAATGTATTTAAAACATGGTTTTATTAAGTTTTCAGCAATGGTAGTGGCAAACTTATCAAGGAGGACGCCATCAGGGCAATTTCGTTCACTGTCTTTGAATGGTAGGTAATAATGGTTTGAGATTTAGTAAGTTCAGCATACTTTCTTTTGAAGAAAGTGACGTTTCATTTTTGCTGGAAACATTGCACTGTTCTGCAACACTTTGTCGCAAATTCAGCTTTTGAGTTTGTTGTCACTTGTCTCAGCAAATCAAACTCAAATATTATTCGTGGAACTTCCTTTTAACTAATTTTGTTTGTACAGCATTGATTCAGTGGAACTAGTACTAGGCAAACAAAAAACTTAAAACCTTCAGAAATCTCTAACATCGCTAATTTACATTCGGACTAAAATAAGTATGTATATGGGAAACCGAAATTGAACAAATAAAGTAAAATCATTGAAATTATTTGGTGCGGTTACATGCTTAAAAAACAGAAGTTATTAACCGGGGATTATTATTTTACGTAAATTATGATTTGTTTGGACATACCCGTCAGTTGGTGATTCTTCGGCATCTTCGGGTGCTTTTCCTTAGCATTTCCTTGTTTATTTTTAAAGATCCATACTTAAACTAGTGGTCCATTCGAGAGTGTTAACTTCACCGTACTACGTTTAAAAGTTTGAATTGAACAAAACTGTTTCTATTTCAGTCGTCACTCTGGATGAAAAAGTTTTCTTGCAACTATAAAATTATTGTACTTCTTTTTTTCTTTTCTTGGTATACGACTGATTGTTATTGTCTGCAGGCCTACTATGGCTGTCGTTGAAAAAACGAAAAATTATTTTAAATTTGGTTGTAGTTACCTATGCTTTTTTTGTATTTTAAATAACAAGATCAGGAGCCCAAAATTAACTAGTTACTAGTACGCCTTGGAATTTACGCGGAGCACTTGGGTATTCTTCTCTTCAAAGATAACGATTACTTTAACGAATTGTTTAATTTCACCCGCCACTCAAGAGCTGTCTTAACAAAGGTTAATTTGAAACGTCAACGCCTTAACCCGCTCCTCAAAAGAAGAATGGGACTCAGCCAGAAAGCTAAATTGATAATTTACAGGCAATTGTTACATCCCATCATCGCCTACATCTTCCCGGTGTGGTTCACAATTTCAAAGACAGCTATGAAAGATCTTTCTTTTTTGAAAAGGAAAGGAAACTACCTCATCATCAGCAACAAAAAGTCTACGAAGAAGCCAAAATAATTCCCATAGAAAAGTATCTGTTCCAAACAGCCAGGAAGATCACGGGAGGATTGAACAAGCACCAAAACGAAGTAATCAGAAGGATGAACTCCCAGCAACGTCACAAAAATTCAAGACATAGCTTCGGATGACTTATATCTATATGGCACATGCAGAATGCGGAGCACAGCTGATTTCGGACAATCAATCTTATGCGTATTAAATTCTTAAATCGTGTTATCGGCCTTCTTAGTGTCAATAAAACGCTGTCTAGCTACGTTTTCACACCTTTGGAACTTTTGTGTGTCAGGAACTGATGTTTTTTTTTAATAACTAGCGAAAGACTCGAAAATAAATACAACATTATTTAAATTAGGAGACACAGAACAAAGCGGAAGTGCAACAAAGCTGACAGGATCGCTGTAGAATTAATAAAAGCAGCAGGTAATTACTTGGTCCGAAGCCGTTCTTCAACAACCTGATAGGTCCACATCAGTGGGTCTTCAGACCAAAAAAGTCCACCATTGCTCAAGATTCGCATTAAGGCAGATCTTGAAAAAAAACCTTAAAACTTCAAATCGATACGGACCATTTTGGCTTATAAGAGCAATGCCTAGTTTCGGCATCTTGTCAAACTTTTCCGTTTGTGCAGAAAGACGATAGAGAATGACAAAACTTCTTAAACATCGTTCTGGGAAGAATTGTGCAAAACTCAATCTTTAATATTAGAGGCACAATCCACCAAAGCTTCATCTAGCGGAGCGGAAGCGGAGAAGAAGTTAAGTTGACAACAAGACCAAGTATATACTTCCATCAAAAAGGGCCATTGCACTACGGTTTTTGGACAAAACGTCAAAATGGACAAATATAACTTTAAGGTTGTTAGGACTTTCTCTACCACCGCTATACATTCAAACAACGACACTAGCGCTGAAATCAAACCTAGAATAACAAGCAAATCGCTAGTTTATTGATATTGGAGAAAAAGATTCAACATTGAACGTAATGAGCTCTAGACCGTTACTGATCTAGTCAAAAGAATAAAAGTATAACGACTTAGATTGATATTAATGTAGAGCGAATGGACATTAACGCTGAAACCCCAAAGATCTTCAAATCCAATTCCGAAGAACGGCACATTAGATTAAGACCGTAACTTAGGTGCCGCACGTGGGTCGGTGGGAGACCAACCAACCAACTTATTGGCCGTGCAAAACTGGATACAGCTATCTAGAGACCGTGGTGGCTGAATACGAATGTTGGTTGAACTTTTAACCAACGTCAAATTTATGTGATTTCATAACCTCAGCATATTTTTAAATTTTAAAGTGTTTAGAGAAGGAGTTAAAAATATTAACGAGTGATTGAATAACTTATTAATAAATCTCAAAAAAAAATGTATCTACTCAATGTTTTCTACAAGACAGCTCATTTTCACCTGTTTTGAACTTAACATAAACTTAATTCCGTCCGTAAGAACAAAAGTCAACAATTAAATTTAATAATTTAAACCCTTTTAAATTCGAAGATCATCTTTACGTTTCGTTGTTGCTTACTTAATTTTAAAGTTCTCGTAGCTTTACACAATCTATATCGTGTCTCGACAATATTGTATAGGGTGTTTAAGTCCTTACTTTGTATTAAATTCACGTCTCAACAAAATTACAGTTTAAATTAATTCTATATATGTACTCATTTATTCAATGCCATGTCCTGCAGGAAGGCTCATCATGAAATCAAATTCGTGAAAATGTCTTATTTCCCAATTCTCATTACTATATCGACGCCAATATTCCTCCTCCTCAACAACAATCAAAATATTCTGACAATAACAACAACAATATTATCAAAATACCAAAACCAAATAAAATTGGCAAAGGAGTAAAGGACTTGCATTCACGTACATAAATCTGGATGATGACTGAGAAAGTGCAAAAATATGCGTATCACAAATCATATAACTCCATTCATTCGTTCCGTCTATCTACGTTCTAGTTATTTCAAACCATACGCACTTAAAGTCTCTTACGTATAGCATCTATAAATCTATCTATAGATAGAATTTGTCAAAAAACAGGAAGATTATTTGTTATCCTGGCATCGTCGTCGTCGAATATGAACCCAGAACAGAATGTAAAGCAATCCACCTTCTAATGCGTCATCAGAATGATGTTGTTGTGATTTAGACGCAGAAAATTCCACAGAGACCTGCAACTCATCTATATGTCATTTGAATTCAAAATTTTATCAAAACATCATGACTCCCACCCACTTCCAAGTCATTCATTAGAACCCTGAAAGGATACTTGTATTTCTGTAGATAGAAATGATTCAAAACGAAGGAACAGAAACAGGAAATGAAGAAGGTATTTTTTTTATTAAAATATTCATACAAATTCCATTTTATGAATTTACTCAATTTGCAAATAAAGTGAAGGAAAAATGTCGACTTGATTTTCTTTAGATATTAACTGAAAATATCAAGTTATAAGGCCTTTGTTTTGAGTTATTACTTATGGACTGCTGGAGAAACATTATTTAATAAAAAGAATAAATAAGTCAAGGTTTTTAAATTGTTTCAGAAAGTCAATTTTTGTCTACATACATTTTTTAAAAAAATTTTTAGAAGGACGGCTTTTTGGAATTATGAGGAAGTCATACTACAAGGCCAATAAGGTACGAACGTAATACGGAATTGGTTGTTACTTTGAATACCTAACATTTCTTTATAACGTTGTATTTGATGGTTTGAAGTCTGAAATTCATAAAATAAATGCTGGTGTTGTCCGAGGCTGCGATTTGTCTCCTACACCAATTCTTTTTTCAATTTTATGTGGTTTAAATTTTCCATGACTAAGCAAATCATTCACTATTGCTTCCTTTACCGAATCTTAATCAATCTAGACAGTGTCAATTTCTCGTGAATTTGATGCTTTGTCCAATTCCATCCAAAGAATTGTTTCGTCCTATCCTTGCACTCAAATCGTTATTACGGGCGATTTTAATGTACACAATTCGTCATGGCTTCAACATTAGTACCAGATAACACCAGAAAGAGTGTGTGCCGAGATCTTCGCTAAGTTGAACCACCTTACTCATCTGGTCAAAGAGTCCACTCGATTATTGGACGTGGTAGGTCGAGCAGAAAACACTCTTGACTTGTTTCTACCCTATGACCCTGGTAAGTAAACTATCTATATCCTCTATGCAAATATAACCATTGTGTGATATCAGCACATTTCTCGTGTCAAAACTCTCCATTTAAAGAAAGAGCTCCTAAAAAAAACGTTTGGCAATATGAGAAATCCAACTGGGACGTTCTCAATAATTATCTTAGGACATCTACCTGGTCACTAAACTTCCTCGATATTGACGTTGACGCCAGTCCTAATATGATCACAAGTTTGAATCTCTTGGTAATGAGAACTTTTATCCCGAATAGGGTTAAAAGCATCAGACCTAACGAAAACATATCGTTCGATGCGAACTGTAAAGAGGTTATTAGTGTCAAGAAGGTAAGTTTCCGTTGTTTTAAGGCCAATCGAACTGAGGAAAACCGGAATAAGTTCAAGCAAGCCAGGAAGACCTGCAACGCCTAAATTTGACGCACCAAATTTTTACATGACCAAACATTACGGCAAAAAATACTGCAATGTCCCAAAGGCAGTAAACATTTTTGGTCATTTGTAGCAAATATGAAGAACCCTATTTCTTCTTCGGTTCCTAGGCTCGTTGTTAATGACACTTCATTTGATAGCTTTGTAGAGAAAGCTAATCTCTTTGCTAGGTAGTTCGCTGTCTGTGAGTGTTATGACTCCGCCTGTACTTGAGCGAGTTAGTGAATCTAAGAGAAAAATCTTTTTTCACACTCATAGTGTTGCAAGAATTCTTAAAGATCTCAATATTGGCAAATCCGTTGGTCCGGATGGTATCCCCGCTATTGTTCTAAAAAGGTGTTCTTCAACGCTGCCAAAACCACTGGGTAAGCTTTTTCATATGTATGGAAAACAGCATTTGTCCAGGCTATTATCAAAAAAGTCGAATCTTACTTACCCTGATTGCACTTACGTCCCTTCTTTCCAAGGTCATGGAAACGCTGATTACTTATCAGCTCAAGAAATATTTCGAAGATCGAAAGCTGCTTAATGACCGACAATACCTCTTTCGTAGCAATAGGTCCATTGGTGGTCTCATATTTCATCTCACCGAACAGTTGAGCAAATCTTTACGTCGCTTTGAAGAAAGTAAGATTATTGTACTTGATATTTCTAAAGTATTTGAAAGGGTTTGGCATCAGTTACTCTTATCGAAAATGCGTGCTTTTGGTTTTTATGAATACCTCCTTCATTGGATTAGTAATTACTTTTCGAATCGTTCAATAAAAGTTGTTTTGGATGGATTCAAGTCTGAAATGGCACTTGCATCGAGGAGACTAAACATCTCGGTATGTGTATCACCAACTACCTTTTGTGGAACGATCACATATCGCCAAAAATTCCGCTTTAACACTTAATCCGCTACTATTTAATTGCTAGAAACAAAACTTTGTTGACTAGCGAAACCTTTTTTGAAACCAAGCAAATATTCTTCAAGTTCACAGCTCAATCGATTATATCCGCCGGTAACACTTATAATTACATACATACCTACTCAATATATTTTTTTCAGAAAAAGTAATTTATAGCATATCATAAGACGCTGTCTGCTTCTCAACCAATCATTGTTTTTTTTATATTGTACGCGCACTCAAGGGGATATGAATACCCTTATAATGATTATACACAGTGCGAGTAATTACGAAGGGACATTGGTTTTGAATGCCTGCACATTGTACTGACTGTAAAATATTGAGTCTAGTGAGGCACTCCACATTCGTGTAGTGCGACAACGAGGTGTTTCCACTAAGGCACCTCTCCTTATCCAGGCGGCAGCGGACGAATTCTCGAGATAGAATCAACGGTGGCGTCTACAGTTCCAGCAAGGATGAATTACTTAGTGAACACCTTATAGGGCTTCTTCGACATATTCGGAGCCCAGGCCTGTAAGGAGCGGTTTATCCAGCTCCCCTTCCTTGGAGTTATAATTAGGATCTGGCTCTATAGGTTGGGGGTTGTGCCGTCGGGGTGACTTGCTGGCCACGTAAAAATACCTTAAGTTTCGAAGCACCAACAAGCCTCGGATACGGACGGATCACCAGTGACAACCCACGCAAACGAAATGAGGAAAACGAACTTCGGATATGTACGTGGAATGTTAGGTCCCTTAACAGACCACGTGCAGCCGAACAATTAGCGGAAGCCCTGAACTGTTGCAAGGCAGATATTACAGCCATCCAAGAAGTGCGATGGGATGGACCGGGCAAACGCAAACTAAAAGACTGCGATATCTACTACGGCGACTGCTACCGAATTGGGTGTGGATTTGTTGTTGGAACTAGGCTCAGGCAAAAAGTCTTGAGTTTCAACAGTGTGAGTGAGCGCATCGCGACAACCCGCATCAAGGCTAAATTCACCAACATAAGCCTAATATGCGCGCATGCCCCAACAGAGGAGAAAGATGAAGACACCAAAGACATATTCTTCGAGCTCTTGGACAAGACATATGAGCAGTGCCCTGGCTATGACATTAAAATTGTCTTAGGAGATTTTAATGCCAAGCTAGGAAGAGAAGACATCTTTGGTGGGATAATCGGGAGATACAGCCTGCACGACACTACCTCCGACAACGGATTCAGGCTGGTCGATTTCGCTGCGGGGCGAGACGTTCTGGTAGCTAGTACGCAGTTCACGCATCTTAATATCCACAAGGGGACATGGAACCGTCAACCAGATTGACCACATTGCGATCGACGCACGACACTTCTCCAGTATCTAGGATATCCGAAAATTCCGAGAGGCCAACATTGACTCGGACCACTACCTCGTTGTAGCCAAGGTACGGCTACGGATATCCCGATCCAAGCCAAAACAAGGAAGTACTGTGAGAAGATTCGACGTTAGACGGCTACAATCGCAAGAGACTGCCATGTCCTTTTCCGAGTCTCTAATAACCACCTAAGGAGTCATATGCTTCCTGCATTAAGCAT
>NC_079147.1:33257557-33282974 GCF_945859685.1 Eupeodes corollae
TTTAGTATTTGCTTTTGCACCGCCGCCGGCCGAATAAATAGTCATAGCGAAATTAACTTAAATGGGGAATAATTACATTTTGAATAATTACATTTTAACAATTTTGAATGTAGCCTTGTTAAGATATTAGCAATGAAAATGTTTTGCCCAAGTTGTGTGAAACAAAGTCCTACATCGTCACAAAATCGAGGAGCATTTTAATTTCGAATAAACATTACTGGAACATCTAATTTCAAATGAAACTTACGTCGGGGCACACCGAAGAGTTTAAGTGAGTCCCGCAATTCTACTGCGTATTAAGTGCTATTCAAAAATACTTGTTCAAATAGCTTGCTACTTCATCTAGTATATTTGAATTGATTTTCAAAACAGCACCGTTTCTTGTTGCCAGAATTGCTATTTGACAGAGAAATAAATCAGGGTACAGACTTGAAATAAGTTCAAAATTACTCTGTACTAAATTACAAAAACATTCAGTTGGTACATAGACCTGAGTATTGGTTCTTAAATACCCATTTCCTACTTTTAATAGTAGTTTCGAGCGTTAATGCCATTTCAAAAACACTTAATGATAGGCAACTGGTCACAATGCTTCCTCGATAGTTTCCGGAATTACAAAGCCTACTCTATAGGTCTTTTTCCGAGTGGAAAGAAAACTGCATTTGTCCAGCCTGCCCCTTTAAAAAGGCGAATCCACTTTACCATCTAACTACCGTCCAACTGCACTTACATCGCTTCTTTCCAAGGTCATGGAAACGCTGATCAATTTTCTTCACATTATCTTGGAGAAAGTAAGATTATTGCACTCGATATTTCAAAGGCATTTGATAGAGTTTGGTACCAAGCTCTCTTATCCATTTAGTATTGATGAATCCATTCTTCGTTGGATTAGAAATTACCTTTCGTGTGCCCCAGGGCTCCGTTTTGTCTCAGACGCTCTTCCTTATTTTTATAAAAGATCTTTTGTCTGAAACTTTTAACCCACTAAATTGTTTCGCTGATGACAGTACCCTCAGCTTTTCATATTCGTTTTTGGATTCTCATCCTTGTTCTTCAGGTCGTAGCCTGAGAATTGGTTTGTTCCATACGCCACTTTTGGCGGCAACTTCAGATAAGAAATATCTTTAAAGCAATCTCAGCTTAGCTCCGATTAGAATGTTTACCGATCAATTTTCAATAGTAAATTCAATCTTTCATTTCATAAACCTATGAATGACCAATGCGACAAATGCGGTTTATTTAAAAATAATGAAAACGATCTGACACCGGACGAAAAAGCTAAATTTGAAGAACACATAAAAGAGAAAAGGCTTTTGAAAGCCGACCGAGATTTAGATAGAAGCAATTTGGATGCAACAAAATGTGTAATAAGCTATAACCTACAAAGTGTATTCAGCTTGCCAAGGGGAAACGTATCCGCATTTTACTATAAGAGAAAGCTTAATATGTTCAATCTAACTGCAGCAGTAGTAGTTGGTATCCCTGGCATAAAAAACTACTTATTTCGTAGTTTGGACAGAAGCTCATAGTGGTCGCTCAGGAAATGACATTGCAAGTAGATTAATACAAAATTTGGAAATTCCACCGCAATTAAAATGTTCTTAAACCGAAGTGGTGTAGAGATGATTGTCCAGAGATATTCCGAGCCGGGACATTCCTTAATTCAGGAGGTGGATTGCATTCATTCGGCAATCGATAAGTATTTGAAAAACCTTGAGATCCATAGTCTACTGCACCTAGTCAAGCTTTTAACAAGCATGAACATAGACAAAGTTGAACTTAAAATTATTCAAATGCTTCCTGAAGATTTTAACTCGTATTCCATTTTGGCTAACAAAATGGACTTCAGCAAAGTACCTTTTTCCAAAGTAAAAATATTGCTTTATAAAAAAAAATTCAATTTTGAAATAAAATTTAAAAACTCGGCGAAAGAAAAAGAGTACCAAACTGGAAGTTTATTTAAGACAGCCACCAAGGGTGCACTACCAACTCCGAAAAATTTGCTTTGTGCAAAATTAACGCAAACCTTTAAAACTTGTTACCGTTTTTACCTGAAATTGATAAGCAATATCTTAAAATTGCAGTAGAACTGCTTTAATTTTTGTTTGTTTTTTTGTTTATTTTTAAAGAAAAATATTTATTTTTTATTTAGTTTTTTTAATAAAGACTTTATTGAAAAGAAATATATAATCGATTTTCTTTTAAAATTTAAGCATCCAACAACATGCTTTCTTGCCGTTCGCAATACATATTGATGAGAATTGGTTTGTGTCATATTCATTTTTGTGTGTTCCACTTGTATAAAAAAAAATCTTTTTCAAAATGTATGAGGTGGGATACAAGCTAAAAAAGTAGACTTTTATGCTGATTAACGTATTTTGTTAACGGTAAGGCAAAACACTTTAAAAGTTGGTAAGTGAAGTCTTAATAAGACTAACTTCAATTTAAAAAAATAAAAAGAGGCTGGGATGCGACCCACACTGATAACTTCCCATCCCGTCTGTCGATTTGTCTTGCTTAAAAGTTTGTCTATATGTACTAGTATCATTTTTTACCATTACTATTTTTTGTAGATTTTATTTTTTATGGAAAAACGGACTGTTAGATTTTTATATACAAATTACTGAATATTGAAAATAATATTTTCTGTGAAATAAAATAAGTTTGAAGCTAATATTTATATTTTTCTTTTTTTGAAAAACTATTTGAGCCGAAAGTAAATTTTGACCAAGTTTTAGTATTGTTTTTTTTTAGAGTTTTATATTTTGTAAAAAAACCGTCAATTCGAATTTTTAAAAAAAATTACCAAATGTTGAAAACAATATTTCTTATAAGATAAAAATAGTTTGAAGCCAACATTTCAAATTTTTGAAGAGATATTTGAGTCGAAAATCAATTTTTACCAACTTTTATACATTTTTTTTTAGGTTTTTATTTTTTGTAAAAAAAACTGTCAATTTGATTTTTCTCAAAATTTGTCCTAATATTAAAAACAATATTTCTTATAAGAAAAAATTAGTAAGAAGCTATGATCTTAAAGTTTTGAAAAGATATTTGAGTCGAAAATCATTTTTTACCAACTTTTGTTCATTTTTTTTTTCGGTTTTTAATTTTTTGTAAAAAAACTGTCAGTTCGATTTTTTTCAAACTTTAACTGAATGTTGACAAAAATATTCTTTGAAAGATAAAAGTAAATTAAAGCCAATATCTCAAAGTTTTGAAAAGATATTTGAGTCGAAAATCAATTTTTACCAACTTTAATACATTTGTTTTATGTTTTAATTTTTTGTAAAAAAAAACTGTAAATTCGATTTTTCACAACATTTTTCAAAATGTTGAAAACAGTATTTCTTATAAGATAAAATAAGTTTGAAGCCTTAATTTCAAGTTTTTGAAAAGATATTTGAATCGATATCCAATTTTTACGAACTTTGAGTAATGTTTTTTTTTAGATTTTTATTTTTTATAAAAAACTATCAATTAGATTTTTTTCAAAATTTTACCAGATGTCAAAAACATTATTTTTCGTTGCGCAAAATTGTTTTAGAGATGAAATCATATTTCAGTCGTAAAATTTTAGAGGTCATTTTCAGTTTTATTGATTTATAAAAAAAAACGTTATATTAATTTTTTTCAAAAAATATACCTGTTGGGTATCAAGTCTCTAGCGTTTTTGGTTCGTAAGATATTTAGGGTTAACCAAAATTTTCACCTTTTTTTTCAAACTGCTATGGTAAAAAAACCACCCACGCAATTTTTTTGAGAGCCCTTTCTGCATATTTCTGCCTTATTATATGTATAACAAAATTTATTTGAAGTCGATATCTCTTCTGGTTCTTGAGCTATGGACGACGAAAAGATAAGCTCATAGTCTTGACAGCATTGGGAAATCAAAAACCGTGTAGAATTAAATGCTTTGAAAACTGTATGCTGCCTACTGTTGCAAAAGCGTAACCCTCCCCCAAGGCCACTATCCGAATGAGTAGTTCTGGCATCAAGGAGACTAAACAGCTTTCAGTGCTAGGTATGTATTTACATTATAAACCACTTGGTGTGGAGTGATCACATATTTGACATCGCCAAAAATGATGCTGAGTGATTAGATTTTCTCTGAAGATGCAAGAAGTTTTATACCCCATAATCTATAATCTATAAAGCCTATATTCGTCCAAAAATGAGTACAATTCCCATATTTGGTCAGGTGCTGCTGTAACCCACTTGAGTCTCTTGGACAGAAATCAAAAGAGAGCTCTAAAAATTATGGGTGACCATTGTCTTACTGAAACTTTTGAATCTCTCAACCACTGTGGAAAGGTTTCATGTCTCTCAGTATTTTATCGCTACTTCCATAAGCAATGCTCTAATGAAATATCCATTTGCAAACAAAACAAACCTCTGTACTTGACAGTACGACTGAAGTTGGGCTCGAGGGTATATTGATGAGTATTCCTAGAAGCGCTAGTATTACTGTTAAACTGCTTAAGGGGAAAAATTCAGCTGGATATTTCCCTAGAGCATAACCGTTAAAAAACCCGGTAAAAGGGAGTGGGACAAGAAACATTTCGATTATGTTCAAGTGACGTAAATGATCTTATGTTGGTATTATCATCAATCAATCTAAATGGTCTACCTTCAATACTGGCTAAGAGGTTTAAGTAAGTTGAGGGATCACCAGCCTAGATATAGGAGCTATACTTAAGCTTGGACGTAGATAAGTCCGAGGGGAGAAAATCTTCTTGCATCGACTTTTTAAACTCAAACATCTTGCGGCATTTTTGGCGATATGTGATCGTTCCACAAAAGGTGGTTGGTGATACACATACCGAGATGTTGAGTCTCCTCGATGCAAGTGCCATTTCAGACTTGAATCCATCCAATACAACTTTTATTGAACGATTCGAAAAGTAATTACTAATTCAATGAAGGAGGTATTCATGAAAACCAAAAGCACGCATTTTCGATAAGAGTAACTGATGCCAAACCCTTTCAAATACTTCAGAAATATCAAGTACAATAATCTTACTTTCTTCAAAGCGACGTAAAGATTTGCTCAACTGTTCGGTGAGATGAAATATGAGACCACCAATGGACCTATTGCTACGAAAGAGGTATTGTCGGTCATTAAGAAGCTTTCGATCTTCGAAGTATTTCTTGAGCTGATAATTAATCAGCGTTTCCATGACTTTGGAAAGAAAGGACGTAAGTGCAATCAGGGTAAGTAAGATTGTACTTTTTGATAATAGCCTGGGCAAATGCGGATTTCAATACATATGAAAAAGCTTACCCAGTGGTTTTGGCAGCGTTGAAGAACACCTTTTTAGAACAATAGAGGGGATACCATCCCGACCATCGTATTTATCAATGTTGAGATCTTTAACACTAAGAGTGCGAAAAAAGATTGTTCTCTTAGAATCACTAACTTGGTAAATTACAGGCGGAGTCATAACACTCACAGGCAGTGAACTGCCTAGCAAAGAGATTAGCTTTCTCTACAAAGCTATCAAATGGAGTGTCATTAACAACGAGCGTAGGAACCGAGGGAGAAATAGAATTCTTCATATTTTTTACAAACGACTAAAAATTTGAATTGCCTTTGGGACATTGCAGTATTTTTTTCCGTAATGTTTGGTCATGTAAAAATTTGGGCCTTCAAATTTGGGCAATGCAGGTCTTCCTGGCCTGTTTGAACTTATTCCGGTTTTCCTCAGTTCGATTGGCCTTAAAACAACGGAAACTTACCTTCTTGACACTAATAACCTCTTTACAGTTCGCATCGAACGATATGTTTTCGTTAGGTCTGATGCTTTTAACCCTATTCGGGATAAAAGTTCTCATTACCAAGAGATTCAAACTTGTGATCATATTAGGGCTGGCGTCAACGTCAATATCGAGGAAGTTTAGTGACCAGGTAGATGTCCTAAGATAATTATTGAGAACGTCCCAGTTGGATTTCTCATATTGCCAAACGTTTTTTTTAGGAGCTCTTTCTTTAAATGGAGAGTTTTGACACGAGAAATGTGCTGATATCACACAATGGTTATATTTGCATAGAGGATATAGATAGTTTACTTACCAGGGTCATAGGGTAGAAACAAGTCAAGAGTGTTTTCTGCTCGACCTACCACGTCCAATAATCGAGTGGACTCTTTGACCAGATGAGTAAGGTGGTTCAACTTAGCGAAGATCTCGGCACACACTCTTTCTGGTGTTATCTGGTACTAATGTTGAAGCCATGACGAATTGTGTACATTAAAATCGCCCGTAATAACGATTTGAGTGCAAGGATAGGACGAAACAATTCTTTGGATGGAATTGGACAAAGCATCAAATTCACGAGAAATTGACACTGTCTAGATTGATTAAGATTCGATAAAGGAAGCAATAGTGAATGATTTGCTTAGTCATGGAAAATTTAAACCACATAAAATTGAAAAAAAGAATTGGTGTAGGAGACAAATCGCAGCCTCGGACAACACCAGCATTTATTTTATGAATTTCAGACTTCAAACCATCAAATACAACGTTATAAAGAAATGTTAGGTATTCAAAGTAACAACCAATTCCTTATTACGTTGGTACCTTATTGGCGTTGTCCTTCTAAAGATTTTTTTAAAAAATGTATGTAGACAAAAATTGACTTTCTGAAACAATTTAAAAACCTTGACTTATTTATTCTTTTTATTTAATAATGTTTCTCCAGCAGTCCATAAGTAATAACTCAAAACAAAGGCCTTATAACTTCCTATTTTCAGTTAATATCTAAAGAAAATCAAGTCGACATTTTTCCTTCACTTTATTTGCAAATTGAGTAAATTCATAAAATGGAATTTGTATGAATATTTTAATAAAAAAAATACCTTCTTCATTTCCTGTTTCTGTTCCTTCGTTTTGAATCATTTCTATCTACACAAATACAGGTATCCTTTCAGGGTTCTAATGAATGACTTGATAGTGGGTGGGAGTCATGATGTTTTGATAAAATTTTGAATTCAAATGACATATAGATGAGTTGCAGGTCTCTGTGGAATTTTCTGCGTCTAAATCACAACAACATCATTCTGATGACGCATTAGAAGGTGGATTGCTTTACATTCTGCTCTGGGTTCATATTCGACGACGACGATGCCAGGATAACAAATAATCTTCCTGTTTTTTGACAAATTCTATCTATAGATAGATTTATAGATGCTATACGTAGGAGACTTTAAGTGCGTATGGTTTGAAATAACTAGAACGTAGATAGACGGAACGAACGAATGGAGTTATATGATTTGTGATACGCATATTTTTGCACTTTCTCAGTCATCATCCAGATTTATGTACGTGAATGCAAGTCCTTTACTCCTTTGCCAATTTTATTTGGTTTCGGTATTTTGATAATATTGTTGTTGTTATTGTCGGAATATTTTGATTGTTGTTGTTAAGGAGGAATATTGGCGTCGATATAGTAATGAGAATTGGGAAATAAGACATTTTCACGAATTTGCTTATATGATGAGCCTTTCTGCAGGACATGGCATTGAATAAATGAGTATATATATAGAATTAATTTAAACTGTGATTTTGTTGAGACGTGAATTTAATACAAAGTAAGAACTTAAGCACCCTATACCATTGTCGAGACACGATATAGATTGTGTAAGGCTACGAGAACTTCAAAACAAGTAAGCAACAACGAATGCAAAGATAATCTTGGAATTTAAAAGGGCTAAATTATTAAATTTTATTGTAGACTTTTTTTCTTTAACACATATGTATTTAAGTTTATTTTAAGTTCAGAACAGGAGAAAATGAGCTGTATTGTAAAACAAATTTAGTAGACAGTTAATTATTATTCAACTATTCCCAAATACTTCTAACTCCTTCTCTAAAAAACATTGAAATTTAAAAATATATTGAAGAAATGAAGGCACACAAATCTGACGTTGGTTAAAAGTTCAACCAACATTCGTATTCAGACAGCACGGTTTCTAGTCAGCTGTCTACAGATTCGAACGCCAATAAGTTCGTTAAAGTCCTTTCCAACCAGCGTGTGCCACCTAAGTCACGGTCTTCCTCTACTGTTCTGTCATTCGGAATTGGATTTGAAGATCTTCCGGTCTTCAAAGTTGATTTCCATTCGCTCTATATGACCAACATCCATCTAAGTTGTTATACTTTTATTCTTTTGACCAGATCAGTAACAGCATAGAGCTCAGTACGTTTGTCGTTGAATAGTTTCCTCCAATATCAATAAACTATAGCGATTTGCAAAAGCTATTCTCCCTTTGTAGTAGCCGTGGCATGATGGTCTTGGGCTCGATCCATATCTATACCATCTAAAGTTTTTGTCACGGGTACTGCCTCTTGCGAGGAATTGACAAATTCTTCAAGAGTAATTCTTGTCATGAAGATCGCTTTCTCAAATTTGCCGTTCAGATTCGGCTTAAAACTGTAGGCCTACTCCATTCCTGACAACAGTACTCGAACACAGCAATGGTTGAGAGTTGTAAGTCGCCAGGCCCTAGTTTTCAACGGACTGTTGCGCCACCCAATTTATTTATTAATTTATGTTCTCCGTTTGATTTTAGCGCTGGTATCTTTGTTTGAATGTAAATCCGTGCCTAGATAGAAAAAATCCTTAACTACCTTAAAGTAATAGCTGTCCATTGTGACGTTTTGTCCAAATTTCAATGACATTTTTTGATGAAAGCATATACTTCGTTCTGTCCTCGTTGACCTCTAAACACTTCTTCTCCGTTTTCGTCACAAAGCGCACATAGATGCAGACATCACGCTTTAATCTTCCAATTATTTCATTATCATCTTCTTATCCGAGTAATTGGATGAAGTTTTGTTGGATTGTGCCTCTAATATTAAGGACTTAATTTTGCAGAATTCTTCGCAGAACGGTGTTTAAGAAGCCGCATGGCAGGGTATTGCCTTGTTTAAAACCTTTTTTTAATATCAAGCATCGGCAAGATCTTTCCCGACCTTAAAGGATCAGAACGCATTCTCTATCGTCTTTCTGCACAAATGGAGAAATTTAACAAGATGCCTAAACTAGACATTGCTCTGTTAAGCTCTTTCTTGATCAAAACATCGTCCGTATGGACTGGAAGTTCTTAGGTTTTTTCCAAGATTTTCGGTAATGGCGGACTTTCCCCGTCTGAAGCTCCACTGATATGGACCTATCAGATTGTTGAAGAACGGCTTCCGAACAAGTAATTACCTGCTGCTTTTAATAATTCGTGAGGCATGCCGTTATCTTTTTAGCACTTCAGCTATATCTTTGTTGTTCTGTGTCTCCTAGGTTGAATGGTGCTATATTTCTTTCCGAATCTTTCGCTAGGTATTAAAAAAACATCAGTTCCTGACAAACAAAAGTTCCAAAGGTGTGAAAGCATAGCTAGACAGCTTTTTAAGAATTTAATGCCTATAAGATTGATTGTGCGAAATTGGTTGTGCTTCACATTCTGCATGTACCATATAGGTCATTCGAATCTATGTATGACTTGAATTTTTGTGACGTTGCTGGGAGTTCATCCTTCTGATTACCTCGTTTTGGTAGTTGTTCAATTGTCCCGTGATCTCGTGGCTATGTGAAACAGATACTTGTCCAAGAGAATTATTTTGCCTCGTCGTAAACTCTTTTGTTGCTGAAGTGTCTCTTCTCTGCTTCTGGTAGTTGAAGCAAAGTCCAGAGAAGCTCCGTAGGGTTTTCCTTTCAAAAACGAGAAGTTCCTTCATAGCTGTCTTTGAAATTGTGAACCACACCGGGAAGTTTTAGGCGATGATGGGATGCAACAATTGCTTGTAAATTATCAATTTAGCTGGCTGGCTGAGTCCATTTCTTCTATTGAGAAGCGGGTTAAGGCGGTGCAGTACCAAATTAACTTTTGTTAGGAAAGCTATTGAGTGGTGGTTCAAATTAAACAATTCGTGAAAATGAGCGTAAATACATACTCAATATTCTTTTTCGCTATATAAGCTGTCTAGGCAAAACAAACTGTGAATTGAGAGGAAGCGAATAAACGCGAATGGGACACATTATCTGCATCATCTTGTGCGCTGTGGTACAGATATATGCATGTGCACATCATTAAGAAGAGAATGAATACGCTCGGCCCGAAAGCAATGACGTGAGAGCTTGGGTCTGGTAGAAGCATGATCTTCATATTGCTTCTTACTTAAATCGTTTGACGTGCCCAGATCGCTGGTATTTTTTAGAGCCGGGTTTCCCAAAGTGTGCTACGCGGAGCACTTGGTGCTCCGTGAAGAATATTCAAGTTAATTTTGGGCTTCTGATCTTGTAATTTAAAAAAAACCAGCATAGGTAACTACAAACAAATTTGAAATAATTTTTACGTTTTTCAACGATAGACATAGTAGGACTGCAGACAATTACAATCATTCGAATACCCAGAAAAGACAAAATGAATTATAAATTTATAGTTGCAAGGAACACTTTTTCATGCAGAGTGACGATTGATATAGAAACAGTTTTGTTCAATTCAAACTTTTAATTTAGTTGTGTTTTATACATAACACTCTCGCATGGATCGCTTTCTAAGGTATGGATCTTTAGAAAAACAAGGGAATGCTAAGCAAAAGCACCCGAATATGCCGAAGAATCACCAACTGACGGGTATGTCCAAACAAAAATCATAAATTACGTAAAATAATAATCCCCAGTTAATAACTTCTGTTTTTTAAGCATGTAACCGCACCAAATGATTTCAATGATTTTATTTTATTTGCTCAATTTCGGTTTCCCATATACTTATTTTAGTGCGAAGGAAAATGACGCGATGTAAGACATTTCTGAAGGTTATAAGTTTGATAGTCTGCCTAGTACTAGTTCCACGGTGATCAATGCTGTACAAAAAAAATTAGTTTAAAGGAAGTTCCACGAATAATATTTGAGTTTCTGATTTGCTGATACAACAAACTTCAAAGCTGAATTTGCGACAAAGTGTTGCCGAACAGTGCAATATTTCCAGCAAAAATGAAACGTGACTTTCTTTAAAAGAAAGTATGCTGAACTTACTAAATCTCAAACCATTATTACTTATCACTCAAAGACAGTGACAGTGCGTTGATGACGTCCTCCTTGATAAGTTTGCCACTACCATTGCTGAAAACTTAATAAAACCATGTTTTAAAGACATTGTTGAATGTTTGTCGGGTGAAAAGACCAAAAACTTAGTTGTCAAATAACACAATGCAAGACGAATAGAAGACTAAGCGAAGAATGTGAAAGCTACTTTACTTACTTTTACAAATAAAATTCACATAATTTGCTGCAATGGATATATCAATGGATGTTTCAGGGTTGGCTACTTCAATAGTATTTGTACCAATATCTACAGTCTCTTCAAGAAGATCTACTCTTTTGTAAGCCGCTGCTAACTGCTACAACTGGTGCTGAAATTTGTAATTTGATTGCCAATTTTTGGTATTGTAAATGGCATACCATGGGACGGTGTCAAGGCCATGAATAGAAAAACGTCCGGTGCTGTCGCAAGAATGAAGCAAATTGTTAAAGAATGTACCAGTTGACATTGCGTTCTACACCGCCATGTCCTCGCAATGAAAAAAATGCTGGTCTTCTTTAAAAAAGTGTTGCATGAAAGCTTGAAACTAATTAATTTTATTAAATCACTGCCAAAGGTTTCTAAGGGCGATTTTGTTCACTAGAAGTTGAACATAACTTGGGGATTTTTATTGTCAACTTGAGAATTCGGTTTTGTTCACTCAAAGTTGACGTTTATAACTTTCGGTTTTAAACTCGAGAGTTTACAAACTTTTGATTTTCATAACTTCCCGAAAAAGTAGAAGTTAAGAAGAAAACTTTTGTTTTATATATTAAAAAAAAAAAATTAACAAAAATGTATCGAAGAAATTATTTTTGGGAAAATTCGGCATATTCATCTTCAAGCAGCGAAGATGAAGAAAGTCTGCAAATTGAGAGACGGGAATATAAAAAAAAACGCATTCAATTAAACACGTGGGATGACCTAGACTTTTTGCATCGTTTCCGTCTCTCAAAACGCACGACAATTATGGTGCTAGAAGAAATAAAGGATTCCTTGCCGTGTGATGAAAGGAGGTAAAATTTTCTCGTTTTGGTTGAAGTGTGGAAGGGAAATATTTTTCATTTTTCTAAAAAGATCACGCGAATTACGATCTTTTCAACTAGCAATCGCGGATTTTTCAGGGGTTTGTATTACAAGTGTACACGTTGTGTTGAAACGTGTGTCCAGAGCTCTTGGCGAACTTTCCCCACGGTATATTCAAATGCCCCAAACGTAAAACGAGCGCTTGAAAGCAGCTAAAGAATTTTTTGCAGTGGCAAAGTTCCCTCGTACTATTGGTGCAATAGATTGCACCCATATTCGAATTCAATCGCCAGGTGGAACAGGTGCAGAAAACTTCAGAAATCGAAAAGGGTGGTTCTCGTTGAACGTCCAGACGGTGACTGCAGCTAATTTAAAAATTAACGATATCGTGGCTCGGTGGCAGTTACAGCTTATGCTCTTTAAAAATGAAAAAATTTTGTAAAGATATTCATCATTATTCTCTTTTGAAAGGGGTCTGCTCATGATCAGCGAATTTTCAACATGTCGAGTCTAAAGAAACGGTTTGAAGACGGAGAGTTTGAGCATTTTATCCTTGTTGGAGATTCGGGCTATACAAATACCACCTTTCTTGCAACACCATTTCTCAATGTCACAAACGCAGTAGAAAACTTGTATAACGAATCACAAATTCGAACTCGCAATTGTGTGTAGCGTTCATATGGCGTTTTTAAAAGGCGGTTTCCAGTTTTAGCAACTGGATTGAGGTGTAGGCTTGACACTGTTCAATCAGTAATAGTGGCTTGTGCCGTTCTCCATAACATTGCCATCGACCAAAACGAATCGCAACCGCCACCGGAGATGCATGATTTTGCTAATATGCTGGCCTCTATACAGATGTTCCTTCAGATACGCTTTTGGGATCAGCTTCCGCAACTACTCATAACGTTCGCGCTCGATTGGTGCGTTCATATTTTCAGCCAATGTTAGATAGCTAAATATGATATTTTAAAACTTAATCTTCACATGAAAACTCAATAAAAAACACTGGTCGCTTCAACAAACTTCATTTAATTTTTTATTTTCTATCACTGATTTGTATAAAAGAGCATTTTTAACTAACCAATCCTCCTCTTCGGGAGTATAAAGCACTTTAGACATTCTTTTTGTCGTTTCCTTGATATTCATGTTTATTATTTTTTTTTTATTAATTTTAAAATCAAAACATCAACAGCTCGTTTGCTTTTCAAATTAAAAACTGACATAATTTGTATTGACTGTCACAAATATCCCAAGGATATTTTTAAAACTGAAAGTTGGCCAACTTTTGTTTTTCAAACTTGAGAGTTATGAAAAAAATAGTGAACAAAGTAGATTCTTAACTTTTGTTTTAACTCTCGAGTTAAAGTCAACTCTCTAGTTTGTCAACTTGAGAGTTTGCTTCAAGTTAAGCAATAGTGAACAAAATCGCCCTAAAAGTATTGTGTGATGACATGGGTAGTCTACATACGTCTGTACTTCTTCACCTGGAAGTAAGGTGGCTTTCTCGCGGAAAAAAACAGACGTGGCTTTTTGAAATAAGAGCTGAAGTTAGTGCTTCATGTTGTGTAATGATCTTTGGTTATTAAAATTTACATATCTTTCAGGTATATTAAAAAAATAAATGATTTGAGTGTACCACTTCAGGGAAAGGCAATAACTGTTTTCGAGACAAAATAGAAGCATTTAAAAAAAATCCAGTTTTGGGCTGAATCTATAAATAATCGAAACCTAGACTGCTTCCCAATGCTCAAAGAATTTAAAGAAGAAATAGATTTGGACATTCCCGATGATATTTTAAATGAGTTTCATATCCACCTAGTAGGTTTGCTGGATAGCTTCCTCCATTATTTTCCAGACGAATTCCAACTTAACATTAAGGAAAACGTATCTGTAATAAACCCGTACTCTGACATTGATGCAGTTTGAGTTCTTGATTGACCTGGCATCAGATTCTTCGTTAAAAGAACTTTTGGCAAAAAAAAGTCCTTATCAGAATTCTGGTGTATGTTGAAAGACGAGTTCAGTTCACTGTCAAAAAAAGCTAAAATAATTCTTCTGTCGTCTGCAACAACATTATGTACATGAAGGATCAAATTTCTCTGCATTATGTTGGAACCATGAAGAATCTGATATACGGTTGCAGTTGTCAATAATCAGGCACATTATTCCCACTAAAAAGAAACTCAATATAATTATAGTGCATATAATATAATTAATAATTATGTAATTCCTTATTAAGTTAACATTGATCTTGTGTTTTTCGTTGTAGAAACTGTTTTCTGAATTCAATAAAATGAACGAAATATAAAAAAAAATGTATTTAATTTGCTACATGTAACTACGAAAAATGGAATATGTGCATCAATGTGCTCCGCGTAAAATTTCTAACGCAAAAAGCTACTAAAAAAGATTGGGAACCGCTGTTTTAGAGGGTCGGAGCTCATAGCCAACGTTGGCAAAATTAGCATTTCACTGTAAAGGAAAGGGGCTGAACTTCACATATATTTCTGGATAGGTCCTAGTTTCAATGCTTTTGGAGCAATATATGGTCACTTAGGGGGCTTTTCGAGCGTTAATGTTTGTCGCGGTCACCTACTGCTTCGTTACAGTTCTGTTTCAAACGGTTGCTTGATTTTATCTGGCTTCTCTAAAACTATGTTTTGTTGGTGCACGCAATTCATATTTGTGGCTAAGTCGCACATATTTTCTTGGCGTTCCATTGCTTTGATTGGTGCTTTTTTTTCTGACTCGGAATACAAATCTTTTTCGTGGATTTGGCTTAAGTTCTCCTTATCTTTTCTGCTTTTGTATGCCCCTCTACAAAACGATAACCGGTGAATCAAATTTTACCACCGTTCGTCGTAACGAGGGGCCAATTGTTTGGCAAAAGCAGTTTACCCCTGAGGGAAGATGACGTTATTTTTTACAGACATGCCTAGGTTTGTGACGAGCCTGGGTTTGACTTGCCTTTTGTAAATTCAATTTCACTTGTTCAAATTAAATTCACATTCGCTTCTGACGAACATTGATATCTTCCTGTCGGACGTCCGCAAGCAAGGCGTCGTGAATTCTCTCTTCCAAAATTTAGCAGCGTCTGCAAATAACCAGTAGACTGCCGTGTATACTGTGACTTTCCAGTTTATCCTTTAAATGCTTTAATAATGATTTTTCTATTTTTTTTTTTAAATAATTAAATTCTAGTTTTAAGTAATTGCACTTTAATTGTTTTAATCATCCGACTAAAACTTTCCAAATTAAATTTAATGTTCATTCACACATTAAAAGTCTATGTGCGATGTGTTATGAAACCACACACGACATCCCGTATCTAATCCTATTAGATTATTCGTTGCTTGAAATTGCGGACACCATCACTTCCTCTCAAACCCAGAGGGGCAATGGTTGGCCAGCAGTGCCATAGCAGGGGGAAAGGGAGTTCCGGACGTTTCATTTCTTTTTCTAATGTAAATTACGTTACGTATATGCAATGTCCAACTTCCTGTGCAGCATCATGACTATATTTCTTTATTCCGATGCCACTTTAGCATCAGCAGTTTGAGTATTTGTGTCTCTGACATGCACCAACGCCAACGCCAACGAAAACGCCAAACACCAACGCTTCCAACGTCAAGCTGCCCGCCAGTTAATTATGTGTGAATTCATGAAAAGTTGGTAAGGAAAAATGAAATTTTCACCCGCGCCGCGCACGCCGCACATAGCACATCAGGATGCACTGATAAAATCATGTTGTGTTTTCTGGTTCTAGCTCTAGCTCTGGACGGTGTGCTCCTTTATTCCTTTTTTTACCGAAAGGATTTTACTATTATTTTGTCAGGTTCGTTTTTTGTTCGAGTTGGAATTTTTTCCTCGGAAAAGCGTGAATAAATATATACGTAGGTATTTTTTTTAGCGGAGGCTTGTTTTTGTTTCAAAACTAACAACAACTGTTAGAAAAAAAGGAGAATATCCGCTGTTTTTTTCAGGAGGCATCATAAACGCAGGATACAAAAATGTTCACCTATCCCGAGGATAGAAAGCAGTGACCATCTGTTGCATTTAATACTGCGCTCAGCAGTTGGGGTTTTTGAAGATTTTTGTTAGGAATTTTATTTTTTGTGAAAATAATTTTGAATGGATATATTCGTATACGAATGCAACGTGTGGTCCTCAATTCAACTCGAGCTATTCTCAGACCAGCAGAGAATGTATGATGACGTTGTCAAGGACGAAAAAAGGAATCTGAATAGAAATTTAATAATTTCCAAAGCCTGGAGTCGTAATTTATGTGGAATATCCTCCATATGAAGTTTGTTTGTTTTTTCGTCCATAGTTAGTTGAAGTTTTGTCTGAAGGAGAATTTTTTTTGAGGATTTTCATTTTTAAAAGTTACAAATAAATTATAAAAAGGATACTTCCACCCTTGTAATTGTATTTGTAACTTATTTCACAAAAAAATCATGATGCCATTATTACTGCCAAAACGAAGTAATATTGAGTCAGACGACGAACGTTGAAAACAAAAATACGTTAATTAAAAGTCCGTACGTTTGTTTCATTGGATGCAAATTAAATTTGCAAATCAATTAATAAAAAATACAACAATTGAAGTGACATTTCAATCAATACACGAGTAAATCGTGAATTGAAATTACAAAATCTCGCTTTCACAAATTGCATCACCCACCAATCCATACCATACGACTCGACGAGCGACGCGACGCGACGATACATCAGGACAACATTTTTTCGGGTGCCACAACACAAAAATAAAGTAACGCCAGGAAAGGGAAATGGAAAAGCTATACAAATGTGGAAGGACATATTCGATTTTCGTCACAGTGCATGTTACAATATCAATTTGTCAATTCGTTGATTTTCCTTCGTTTCGTATATTTTAAAAGAGAAGATTGCGAACCTACCTACTATGATGGTAGGACCTGGGGTAAACCACGGACAACACTCAATTCGTGCAATGCCACTAAATGATGCGGTGTTGGTTCACGATACAACACTACATACAATCTGGAAAATAGGGATTGCAAATTAAAATTGTTTCACAGCCAGGAGCGCTGGTGCCGCCAACGACGACGCGGACGACGACCACGCGTCAGACTCTGCCTTCAGAACCTTCATTTCCAGAAATTACAGGTGTGATTTGTTTTTATTTTTTTTTGTCGTGGTGTGTCCACGAGTAGCGTTAATTTCCTGGAAAAAGAAGGATGATAAGATTCGAACAACTGCAAGTGATCTGGTATTCGTTTACATTATTTTATTATTCGTATGTTTATCTGCGGGAGATTTAAAAGATGTCAGTAATTTAAGTACATTTCTATATACTATCAAATGGGGTGGCGCAACAGTCCGTTGTGAACCAGGGCCTAGTGACTTACAACTCTCAACCATTCCTGTGTGCGAGTACTGTTGTCAGGAATGGAAGGGACCTACAATTTTGGGCCGAATCCGAACGGCTAGTTTTGAGAAAGCACTTTTTCATGACAAGAATTACTCTTGAAGGATTTGTCAATTCCTCGCAAGAGGCAGTACCCGCGAAAATTATTTTTTTTTTAAATTAAGGTGGCACAGGCAGGGATTTAACCCAGACCCCTTGCATGACAGTCCAACACACTAACCATCATGCTACGGGTACTACATATACTATATGACTTTTATTGTTAAGGCGAAATTTATACAGTATTTTTGATGTAAAGAAACGTTGTGTTTGTTGTTTTGTAAATAATATGAAAAATATGAAGGTATCAAATAAATTGCTTCATCTGTTTCTCGAAAAAGCCACTAGTTATTGTGAAGAGGCCAATGTATCTAAAACAGAGTGACTACTTGGTGTCATGAAGGGACCATTTTTCTTCGAAACAACATCTTGATCATTGATGAACATAACATAGCCATGTTTATCGCTTATCTTAGATTTGGATGACCTCTGGTTCTTGCCCGATGGAGTGCAATCTGTGCTTCAAAGACCAAGTTCTCAAAGCCTGTTATCAACCGACTTGGTGATTTTGACTGGCCGTCTCGGAGAATCGGTTTGACTCTTTTGAATTGTTACTTGTGCCATACGTAAGGTGATTATTTAAGCTGTTTTCTTTTTGATACAATAATTGGTTAGGTACTTTGAAATAATCATTTATAACATGGTTTGATTGATTAATTCCGAAAGAACAAAAGTATATTATTTTTTAAAGTGTATTTGTTTATATGAAAATTAAAATCAATATGATTTGAAATTATATTAGTTTCTCTAACACAACGCTTTACGAAACGGTGCATAGGTAAACTATGCACCTATTACCCTACGTTCCTATTCTCGGAATAAGCAACGTTCTCTTATTTGACGCGAGGGAGCATACAAATTTATGAACGATAAAAGGACAACAGCGTCGAAATGTCACTTATTAACATTACTGAAAACATTTTCCTTCTATTTTCAAGTGATTAAGTTCCAAGAACGATGTGATTTCTACGTTCCAACCTAACTTATGAATTATAAACCGTGTACATTTTTTTAGATCATTTTGCAAAAGAATACAATCAATTAAAGAATGTTTGCATCTGAAAAACTTAAAATCATCTGCTAATAAAAGTGTACTAGAATTTAAGAAGATATCAGCCAAAGCGTTGATAAATATTAAAAAAAGAAGGGGACCAAGATAGTTTCCTTGCGGGACAACCGAGGAAACAATAGTTGGACTAGAGATCACTTGATCAATAGGAACGAATTGTACCCTTAGATAGAAATCCAAAAACCAAAATTGTGAAACCAAATTGTATGACTAACTATATCAAAAGAATTCGCAATATTAGAATAAATAACATCAATTTGGTAGCCTTCTTCGAGTTTATTTAAAACGAAATTGGGAAAGATAGAAGATTAGTGGTTGTGGATCTTCCTGCAATAAAGTCAATAAAGCCATTTTAACTTAATACACATATAACTTTCTCCAAGAGTTTCGGTACACTTAATAATTTACAAATAGGACGGTAGTTATTTACTTCCTGAGTATTTGAGATATTACTTTTTAAAATTCGAAAAAATAGGTATATAAGGGTTTTTGGAATTTTCTAGATTTTTTTTTTTTGACGAAATCCGTTAATATTTTTCAAAGATACAATTTCTTTGTTCAATATTTAGTTGAAATATTTATATTATTTCACGATTTTCTAAAAATCATTGAAATCATTCAAATGCAATTACATACAAGAATTGGTTAGGTATAAATCTGATGACAGACGAAAATTGTATTTTGAGAAAAATTGAAGATTGCATTAAGAAAGCGGCTATAATGCCAAAGAATTACGATGGAAGGAGAATATTTAAACAACCTTGGTATGATTCGGAATGCATGTCGGCAGAAAATTAGCTTATACTTTGCTAAATAGCTACAGAAGAGACAACACTGAGTCTACTAGACTACGCTACCTCCAACTCAACCGAAAAATGAAAAGTACCATGTAAGAAGAAAAAAATAACCTACTATGAAAATGAGGTAAAAAGTTTAGTAAGTTGTAAGAGTACAAGTGATTTTTGGAAAAAAAAACATAAAATAAATGGCAAGGTATACGTTATTAATAATAATCTACATTGTGAGGCGTTAAGAATACACTTTAACGAACTTTTTAATCATTTACCTACATCCACTGATATCATACAATTTGCGCAGCCAGCTTTTCGTTTTAGAAGGTATGATACAGAAGGAGGAAATATATGCAGTTCTCAATGAGCTCAAGGATGGAAAGAATACCTTCAGAATTCTATAAATATGTAACAGAAAATATGATAAACAAAATAATGGTAATCTACAATAACATCATGAATACAGGCCTTATACCGCAAGAATTCAAAGAAGCGCTTATTTTTTCCAATCCACAAAAAATCTTATACAATGGACCCTGCAAACTATCGAGGAATTTCTTTCTTCAACACATCCTACAAAATATTTACATCAATTTTGCATAATAGACTTAAAATGTGGAAAGACGAACTCAAGCTATTGAAGGAGTTTCAAGCTGGCTTCAGACAAGGATATTCTACCATTGATAACATCTTTGTTCTACGAAGTATCGCTGACTTCTATTTGGAAAGAAACAAAAAGCTGTATGTTTTCTTCGTCGATTTTAAGGCAGCTTTCCATACGATTGATCGTAATGCATTGATGTACAAAATGTTTGGATTAGGAATGTTATACAACTTCGAACGGGTATTCACAATCTTTATCTGGAAACAAGACAGGGGTAAGGCAAGATTGTATGCTGAGTCCAAGCTTATTTACACCTTTATTGATGATATAATGGATACTCTTCCAGGAGGAGTAGAATATGCTGGTTTTTTCATCAAGGCTCTCCTTTTTGCGGATGATTTAGTGTTGTTTGCGTACCCACCAGAATCGCTACAACTCATGATTAATAAACTAGGTATCTACTGAAAATCTGGAGATTGGTAGTTAGCCTGGAGAAGTCGAAGATAATGGTTTTTCGAAAAGGTGGAGGAAGAGTAAGCAGTCATGAACGGTGGACTGATAATAATGAAAGAATAGAGGTGGTTAAATAATATAAATATCTTGGCATCAATATAAAGAATAATAACAGCATTCAAAAACATGTTGCAATAAATTACAAAAAGCTAAACAAACTATGAATATTGGATGGAAAAACATCTTCAGTAATAAACATATAGCTCACAGCAGTAAATACAAAGTATTTGAATCGTTAGCGGAGTTAATATTAATGTATGCAGCTCAAGTGTGGGGTAGCACACAAATTTGAAACTGTTGAAAAATTGTTCCGGTTTTATGTAAAAAGGATATTTCGATTACCACCGAATGAACTGAACTACATGTTAATACTGGAAACAGAAATCTCTCCATTGTTTATTTAAACGCTGAAATTCTGATGTCAGATTAGCGTCTTCTGAAAATAGCAGCACTGCAGGAGATACAGAGACAATCAGGTTGGTTCAGATTCAGAGAGTGGCTACAGCTAGCTGAAGTAGAAGGTATAAATCTGGCACCGGAAGACTATCTTAGGTGGAAACCCTTTCTGTACCAAATAATTGCTGCAGTAGACGATCGATATAGGTTGAAGTACACATCCGAAGCAAAAGAATCTATCTACAGAATGTCTTACAGCAAGCTGGACTACAAAATTAATCAAAAAAATTACTTCCGAAATGACCCAACAACGGATCAAATATCTATGATATTTAGACTTAGAGGAGAACTGCTCAATCTAAATTTCATTCCGCATAGAGAGGGTTTACCTTTGATGTGCGAATCATGCAATATGGGTGAGAGAGAAAACATTTTTCATTTCTTGGGTAGATGTACAGAGTTACGAGAAACAAGAAGACATGTCTCAACATCTAAATGAAGTAGAATTATTAACGAACATTTTTAAAGATTGTTAAAAGACATATACATATGTTTATAGAATAAAAAGTTGTCAATCAGGCAGACGGCGATCTTATATGTGTAATAGTTATGTATGAACATTTAACATTGAAAAAATAAATCTAAATCTAAAATCTAAAAATCATTCTAAATTGAAATCTTAGTTCAACTATCTTCAAAAATCTGAAAGAAACTCTAATTTCTCTGATTTTTAAAGAAATGCCTGCGCATGCATGTGTACGTATGTACGTTTGTACGTTTGGAAAATTTGTTTAGCTGTCCATATCCCAAGGACCAATAGAGATATCGACTGCAAAGAAATTTTGTTATACACATAATAATACAGAAAGATGCAGAAAAGAAATTTTGGGTAACCCAAAATATCTCAAGAACCAATATCACTAGCGACTTGAGTTAAATTTGATATTATATAATGTGTCCTGATATCAAACTGATATAATTTGGAAAAAAAATCAACTATAATTGTTTATTTATAAATCAAAATATTAAAAAAATTATTGTCACCTCAAATATTTTACAAACAACAACAAATATTATCTCCATAAATAATTTTATTCAACGAATGATGAATAACGTTTTTGATATCTGGTAAAATTTTGAAAAAAAAAACGAATTGACAGTTTTTAACTGCAAATAAAAAACAAAAAAAAAAAAACATTACAAAAAGTTGGTAAAAATTGATTTTCGATTTTAATATCTTTTTAAGATAGATAGATAGACATTTATTTTCGTAGAATAAAGCATTACACTTTTACATGAATTAAAGTGAATACACTTAGCTTGCACAGAGATATGATATTTAGTTTATATCTTACAACTGGGGAAAATATCGGTATGGCAATAGAAATGTAGAATGAAAAACAATTGAAGGAGAACTACGGAGAAAAACCTTAATTTAACGTTTGAATCTTAAGCTAAGGATTTCTTTATTTTTAGAAATCTATTGGATAGATAAAATGGACTTAAAACTAATGGAATTACCAGATGATAATGAAATTCCTAATTATTTAATGCATAGCTAACAAGATACAAACAATTGAATAAATAAATCAATAAACTAACAATCAAATGAATAATAACAAGATAAATAAATAAGTATTCAAACGAATAAATAAATAAACGAAATAAATAAATTAATAAATAAATAAAAATATAAATAAACAAACAAATAGATAAATAAATAAATAAGTAAATAAATACATAAATTAATAAATGAATAATTAAATAAACAAATAAAGAAACAAATAAATTAATAAATAAACAAATAAATAAATAGATACATAAATAATTAAATTAATATATAAATAAATAAATAAGTAAATAAATTAATAAGTAAATAAATTAATTAATTATTTAATAAATAAATATATAAATAAATAAATAAACAAATGAAATACAACAATAATTTAACACACAGAGTTTTGATTGAATTGTTAACAGTTTATATTTGCAAGTTCTTAATAAGCAAATTTTCAGAATTTTTACAATTATAGAAAAAATTTTTATTGAGTTTTTCAATTTTCTCTGAAATTGTTAATACACCACTATTTTCGTGCAATCTTGAAGTTGAGATATGCCAAGGCAGGTCTAACATCATTTTCAAAGTTTTGTTTTGAGATATTTTGAGTTTATTAATCCCAAACCTTCCCCAGACTGGACATGCATAAAGAATAATTGCTTGAAAAATGAATTTGTTTATGATTACTTAAACATGAACGTTGACAAATCAACGGATATAATATTCTAGTTGCTAAACTTATTTTTTTTAATATATTATTCACATGGATTCGGTAGGTTAATTTCTTGTCTAAATGTACACCAAGATACTTGACAGACTCAACCCACGGAATATCTGAATTATTAATTTTCAAGTTACTTAACGGTCTCTGCGTTGATCTTTATCTTCCACGATTCAAAGTATTGAAGTATCAAGAGCGTATTGAAGAGAACTTTCGATATTATACCCTTATTCATTTGAGCTAAATATAACAGTGCCATCAGCGAACATAGCTATTTTGCAGTTAACAAGGTCTGGTTAATCGTAAACAGAGGTCCTAAAACTGATCCTTGCGGAACTCCTGAATTTAAATTTTTGGAACTAGAAAAAATATTATTTAAGTTTATTTTAAATGTTTTCCCTTGCAAAAAGCTTTGAACAAACTTAATAATGTAATCCAGACCATCAAAGAGTTTGAGTTTGTAAAGAATTCCTTCATGCCATATACTATCAAATGCTTTTTCTACACCTAAGAGTACAAGACTAGTAGATTGCTTTACAGAAAATTTATCTTTATCATAATTATATATGCGTAAAACTTGATGAGAAGTATTATGTCCTTGTCTAAATCCAAACTGGTTGTTTGGTATAATATGGTTGTTTTCAAGAAAATTTAATAGCTAAGCTTTAATCACTTTTTCCATGATTTTACTAAGGTTGCTTTAAAGACTTATTGGACGATAGCTACTAGCTTTATTTGGTGGTTTTCCTGGTTTAAGTATAGGGATAATTCTTGCCATCTTCCAAGTTTCTGGGAAGTACTGCAATTCTGCAGATTTTTTTATTCGCAAATTACTATTAAAATACTCAATATCTTCTCCTGAAACATAGACATCTACCGGTAAGTTCACTACTGTATTTCTAAAAGTATTTACCGAATCAGTAACTGCATTTGTTACCGTGCTTACTCGTGCTAACATAGGATTGTTAAAGTTTTGCGCAAATGTATCATAATTATTTCACTTTGAAACTTCGAGTCAAAGTTTTCAATTTGACAAATCGGATTGATTACACGAGAAGATAATATGGGTTAGTTTCTAACTTGTATAAGAACCAATTGAGCGAATGCATTTCCTCGCATGAACTCCAAATTTAAAACTTAAAATTGACCAAGTTGTAGTCCACAATATTTAGAGTGAGCGATGAGAAATTGACAACTTCAAATTCTCCTGCTCAGTCTCAGAAAGTGATAAAGTCTTGATTTTTTTGAATCTTGACGTTTCGTCAAACTAGGGGTGCATGCTTATCGTGTACTTATGCAGACAGTGAGATTATTACTTTGTTTGTAAAATAGTTTCGTCAACCGAGATAATTTGTTCCTTAAAGAAATCTTGATTTATGTCTTTTAGTGCCGTTTGCTGGAACGAAATTAAATAGTTTAAGTATAACATAAGCTGTTATGTGACAGTTTACATAGAGGAAAAAGTAGAACATATTGCAGTAAATATGCCATAAAAAACAAAGTTGCATATTTTTAAACAATAAATATTATATTTTTGAATGTCTCATTATGCAAAAGATATACTTTTTTAAAAAGTGTTTGAAATTTGTAGTTGTTAAAAATTGAATTAATTAAAATGACCCCAATTATATTAAAATGACCTAAATCTCACATATGGGTTTGAACAAGCTATTTGGATACCTAGAAAAAAAAAGGTGAAAAGAGGCTGGAATGCGAAATTTCCCATCCTATCTATCGATTTATCTTTCTAAAAAGGCTTGTACAGCTTTACGTGTTTTGTTTAAAAAGTTGTCAGATATATTAATCTAGAAAATTTTTAAATTACCAATAATGTTTCGCATTTGATGAAATAGTTTGATTTCAAAATCTCTTTTTATTAACAAGATTTTTTGTCGAAAATTAATTTTTACCAATTTTTGTAGGATTTCTTAAAAGCTTTTATTTCTTATTGGGATGAACGAAACTAATTCGAAGTCAATGTCTTCTATTATTCACGAGAACAGAACAAACATTTTTAACAATTTTGCGTACTGTTTTTTGTAGATTTTAGTTTTTTCTGAAAAAAAACGGACTGTTGGCCTTAATAAAAAACTTTTCTGAATGTCGAAAACAATATTTTCTGTGAGATAAAATTAATTTAAAGCCAGTATTTTTA